>NC_136271.1:94566816-94656816 GCF_964187855.1 Myxine glutinosa
TGTAAACAACACTCTGTAGACCCGACCTCCCCCTATTTCCCCCATTAAATGTCGTGCCCAGGTTCACCGCATCTCATGTAAGACAACTATAGGACATCTTGCGAGTTATTCTTAGTCTATGTCAGTTAAGGACTCGTTTCCATTAATTCTGACCTTTCGTTGCACCAGAATGTGATTGTATGGCACCGTTAGGAAGTTTAGGACCTCCCAATACCTCCCCGCAGCTCTTCCTCACGGTTCAGCAACAACAACAACAACAACAGCAACGGCGGCGGCGTGCACAGGGAGTGCGCGTCCTCACTCCGGCTTGGTTGGTAGGGGGTGTTGGGAGGGCATGAGGCCTTCCCAACGAGCCGCCATCGAACATGTGCTCGACGGGGTTACCAAATAGGGGCTCCCTGTCAGCTCCTCGTCAAGGGCGGAGCCCGGTAACCCCCGCACCCAATGGAAGCGGTGGACCGGCCCCAGGGGGTCGGAGCCAACCAGCCGAGGGCGTGTCACTCCCCGCTGAGCATGCGCAGGAAGAGGGAGGTGACGTCAGATGCGCGCTGAGCTTGGAGCAAGCAAGACGTACCCTCCGAGCGCTGTGAGGCCTCCCTGCATCTCTTGGACCGTGCTTGATCCTGTCCCCGAGCCAAGGTGCACCTTGTGCTATCGAACTACCTGTCCTTCCCTGCCATCAATCCCTGTGTAAGTCAGCCTTGTTCCGTTTGTCTGTGGTCTGTCTGGGCTAAGATAAGATTGTATCTAAGTGCCTATCTCTTCTGTGTCTTTACCTCACTACCTTGTAATCTACCCCTTTTCTCCACCACTGTAATTATATCCTCCTCCGGAGGTCTTGAGAACTGTACCCCTTGCGTCGTTTCATCTATCCCAGTCATTGTGTCCTTTCCATCATTGATTTAGCATAGCGCGATTTGGTCAACGTCTGGGTGGAATCGGGGTCTAGTCGGGGAATAACTGTTCGGTCGCGGTCATACCAACCACTCGGTCAAAATAACATCTAAACCGCGTCCGTAACAATTGGTGTCAGGAGTGTCGGATTCGGACCTGGGACTAAATTTGTTAGGCCCAAATTTTGGAACACCAATTGTGTTATTACCGTAACAATTGGTGTCGAGGAGTGGGATTCGAGGCCCGAACCAAATTTTTTTAAAAACATCTAGGAAAAAATTTGGTCAAAATTATAAAGTACCGAAATTTGATTTTGTTTTACAAAAAACCCGAATTTTGAAAGTCGCGCTATGGGAGATCAAGACGGCTGGGTTCCGGTAGAGGAGAGTGAGGCAGGGTCGATCCAGGACCAAATTGAGGGACATGAGGAGAGCGAAGCAGTGAGGGCGGCAGGTTCGCAAAATGGCGTCCTCGCGCACGAGGTTACGGGCGCGCAAAATGGCGCCTCGCACATGGCTACGGCGACAGCGCCCGCGACCGTAGCAGCGCCGTTGGTGGATGTGAACCTTTTTTTTATACAAATGAAGGCCCTTATGGACAAGAATAGCGAAGAAATGGAAAGCAGAATGATGGGGGTAATGGGGAACCGGATGGATGCTCAGAGTGAGCAAATGAGGGCTGATAGTGAGCGATTGGGGGGCAGAATGGGGGGCAAAATGGGAGAAATGGGGGAACGGTTAGAACAAAGGATGGGGTCCAATAGCGAGAAATTGAGGGATGACATGGGAAACCAGATCGGGGGTTTAAGGGATGACATGGGAAACCAGATCGGGGGTTTAAGGAATGACATGGGGGCCCAGATCGGAGGGTTAGGGAGTAGAATAGAGGGATTAGACAATAGATTAGGGGAAATACAGGAGGGGTTAACGGGGGTAGAAAACAGAATGGCCGCTCAAGAGAATCAAATGGAAGGGATGAAAACGGGGTTAGAGGGGTTAGAAAACAGTATGGAAGGCAAATTGAGGGACATGAGGGACCAAGCGGAAAGGGAAGTTAAAAAAATGGGGCAGCAGATAGAGGGGGTCAGAATGGGGGTAGAAACTAAATTGGATGCTCACAGGGAGGAAATGGAGCAGATGAGGGTGGCATCTGGGCAGGAGATGCAAGTGATGGGAGAGGAGATCAGAAGAGGTGTGAGTGAGGAGGTCGGAGGAGTGCGCGAGGAGGTGAGGCACTGTAAGGAGCGCATGGAGAAGGAGGTGAGAAAGGGGACTGTAAAATTGCAAGGTGGTATAGAGGAGTTGACGCTGGGAGTAGAACAACTGACAGTGGGACAAAAGGAGTTGGGGGACCAGGTAAAGAAGAACACAGCGGTAATAGAGGGTTTAAAATCGACACAGAAGGAGATGAAAAAGGACGTAGGGGTAATTAAAAAAGTGTCAGACGGTACATGAGGACCTGACGAGGAAAATGAACAAGGTGACAGAGGTAATGGAGACGAAGGACCGGCAGGTGAGGACGCACATAGAAACGGTCAAGGTGGCCTTAGAGGACGAGCTTGAGGAGACACACCGGGAAATAAAAGAGGTGAAGCAGAAATTAGAAGAAGTGGAAGAAGGGGTAAGCGAAATTAAGAAGCGACGGAGAGGGGATAAGAAAGAGATCAAAGAGGAAGTAAAATAATTGGTCCAAAGTCTGTGTTCGGATCGTGATGATGTGCTCATTAACCGGATGAGGGATTCGCAGGTGATGGAGGAGAAGCGAAGAGAAAGAGGACCCGGTGTAAGTGGTGACCAATATGGTCGTGCGTATGATGCGCCAGGTGATTTAATAAGCTTGGGGGTTGTTGTGGACCCGGGTGTTCGTGAGAGGCCGTTGGTGAAGTGTGCGACAGGTCTGGTGTGCGAAAAACGAGGTGTGCGAGAATGTCCGACCATGGGGTGTGTGAGGAAAAAGTGCACGCCAAGGAGTGAGTGTGCTGTCGAGAGTGAGTCGGTCGTAGCGCGTGTGCGAGGGGGTACATGGAAGCGCGGTGTGGTAAGTGTTACGGAGGAAGTAACGAAAGTGTGTGCGCAAGAGGATGCGCGAGAAAGGTGTGTAACGGACAGGTGCATGAGGAAAGAGTGCGCTGTCGAGAGTAAGGGTGAGTGCGCGACCGAGAGTGGAGGTGAAAGTAGTGGGAGTGACACGGAGCGTGAGTTGGTTGTGACGGGTGAGCGAGGATGTACACCTGGAATGGAAGGATGCACACCTGGAATGGTAGAGCGTGTGTGGGAATGCACACTTGAGTTGGTCGTGAGGCACGTGGTTGGGTGTGCGAGTGAAAGCACACCTGTGATTGTCACAGATGAGGTGACCGAGGAGGGGGCGCAAAGAGGTGTGTTGGTGAGGTGTGCGAGCGACGAATGTGTGCAAAGGTGTTCGGTGGTCAGGTGTGTGACCAAGTCTGTGAGTGGAATGAGTGTACCTGGGTGTGTAAGAGAAGGTGCAATGACGAGCAGGGAGACAGCTGGATGTATGAGCAAGGAACGGGCTGCGGGGTGTACGGGCGGCGTTGGAGCATCGAGCTCAGTGAGGGTGAAAGGGGTAGCGTATGCGTGTAAGCATGCAGGTGAGGCATCGACGGTAACCGGGTTAGCGGTTAGAACGAATTATAGCCGAATCGGGCCCTCGGTGCGTGCCGGGCTTCGCGTGCCGCGAGAACCAGCGGGGATCCGAGCCACGGCGGGTTCGAAAGGACCGCCGTACGCGATCCACGCTGTGCCTCGCTTGGAACGGCCGCGTCCGGGCTCCACTAGGCGGAGCGGGCAGCCCGATAGGAAGGGTCGTCATGGCGACCACTTTTTATTGAGACGTTCCGGCAGGTCGAGATCGGGCCATGGGATGGCTCCGTGCCGAGATGGTGCGTGGGACCTCGGCCCGGGTAAACCTCCTTCCCTGCACCGAATGCGGGACGTATCCAGCCGCTGGCACCAAACAACCCGCATTCATGGCTTGGCTGTACGAAGCCGAGCTTTAGAAGTGAATTGGCACACCGAGAGGCATTAGTAAGTAGACTGTAATGACGAGGATAGTGTTTTGGCCCCGAAATTAGAAAAACAAAATTTGATGATTGGCAAAGGATTGGCAGTAATGATTGGCAGATGATGGGTAGTGATTGGCAAATTTTTGATTTGTTGAAATTTGATGTGCAAAATTGGTAGTGGGAGATGCCCGATGTGGTGGGATGGCAACTCTGTCATCCCTCACAAATAGGGGGCAGATGCGCTATAGATTATGGGGTGTATGGCAGTGAAAACTAGCCCGGGTGGGTTAGGATATTGTGTGTAGGGATCTAGCGAAGATGACATTAGGTAACGTTAAGGTTAGTTAGTGACAAGGATACCTGTAGAGGGGACGCAGGTAGATTAGAGTGGATGATAATGACGTGGGAGCGCTGAGTGTAAGGGAAGACGGAGGAGCGCGAGTTTTAGAAGGGAGTAGACAGGGCAGATGATGCAGTGTGAACGGAAGTGCTGGTGAGCAGCTTCAAATGAGGCATCGGTGAGGCAATGCTCCGAGGTGTGTGTGAGTGTACAAGTGATGAATGAGAGAGCATTGCGGATGAGTGTCATGGTGAGTAGTGAGTGTTGTGGATCAGCGCGAATGCGCTTGGGGGAGAGAAGGGTGCAGGCGGCACCAAGTATGAGAGCACAGGTGTGCAAGTGCAGGTGTGTGGAATATATGGAGCAGAGAATGAGTGGTGTGGAGAGAGTTGGAGGAAGTGGTACGGAGTGGTGTGCATGGTGTGAAGGTGTGGATGGGGGAAGAGTGGACCCCTTTTCACGAGTACCCGGGCAGGGTAGTTTAAAGAATAGTTAGAAGGTATAGGTAAATTGTGGTTGGATATTGGCATTTGTGGTGCGGTTGCAGAATGGTATTGTGGATGGGTGCATTGGTGTGGTGAAATTGGCTGGTCGTGTGGCCTGTTAGTATGAGTGTGAATGGTTGGGCACTCCGCCACTGTTAGATGTCGGCCAGGTGAGGCCGCAGGTGGGCTCTGGGAGCCGTTAGTGTCAGTGGGTGCCTGAGGATCCCGGGTGTGGATCGGGCAGCCCGTGCCAGAGAGGGCACTGAGGGGGTGAGAGTGCGAGAGGGCCTTCCCCAGTTAGTTAGGTTAGGGGGAGGAGCAGGTGAGCTCGGTAGGCAACAACAGTGGTGGAGGTGTGCAGGTGGGCGGACCAGCTGGGAGCGTCACACGACCCAGCCACCGAAATTGTGCGGGGGCACCGAGTGTTGAATCGGGGAGTGAGACCCAAATTGATGGTGTGCACCACAGATGTTCAATGGGATTTTGGTTCTTCGAACCACATAGAGTAATGAGGGCCAATGGTTTGGCAGGAGAAAGACCCTGGGTAATGTAAAGTTGTTAAAGTCATTTAGGAAATAGTTAGGATTGATGAACCTGTCGCACCATACGCAGCCACTTACGTGAGGTGGTGATGATGACTCCACACCTGTGTTCCTTTGTTCTGTGTTGCAGGAAATGAGAATTGCTGTTTGGATTTGTGAGACGCATCACGACGTGGATAAGACATTGGGGTGATTCCATCTCTCCCTCCTTAGGAGGGACTGATGATGAATTGGTGATGGCAAATTTTGATGTTGAGTTGGAGATGGCAAATGTTGATGAGAGTTGGAAATGGCAAATTTGATTGGTTAGGAGGGAGAGAAGACGAATTTGGTTTATGGGAGGAACGGGGAAGACAGTAGGGACGTTTGTTGATGTGTAAAGTAGATGTTTATGGGTAGTGTTGTGTTTTGTGGATACAGTAAGGGGTAAGGGAGGGGCAATGTAGGTTACCTGGTGGGGGGGGGGGGGGCGTACGGTAGGAACGTACCTGTCTCACCTGGTTCCCATGTGCCCCCAGTGTGCATTACCTTGAATTGCGTGCACTTTTGCGCCCTTACCACCTTACTCACTTGTCTTCTTTTGTCTCCCACCTCCGAGGATCTGGCTTTGGGGCAGAGAGAGAGGAGAGAGAGGTGCTGGCTCCGCAGTTGTGGGTCTGTACTTCCGCTGCTTGCTGCCTGGATCGATACACCATATGGACCGCAATTTTTGTGGCCACCCACCATGGGCCGCAGTTCTTTTGCGGGCAAGCACCACCCATTGATGGACCTCTGGGTCAACGTGGCACCTATGCCATACAGGTGAACCACTTTTAGTTGGCCCCCTGACGGCCACAATTCAGAAATGGACGCGGTTGGCGCCTTTCTTTATTTCTAAAGAAGCCAGAAGGCCAAGTGCACTCCATGAAGGCAAGACCAGCGGCAGAACATCGGCCGGCTGCGACACCACCGGTGACCATGGACACTTGATTGTGCATTGTTATTGAACACTTTATTGGTGCACCGGATGGTGCTGACTGTGCGTATGGGGTGGTGCTTTTGGTGCTTGGACGGGGTGCTCTGCGCATTATTAAAGGCCGTAGGGCCACAGGGCACTCGTGGGTTGGTGTATCGATGCTGGCATGCGTGCTCTCCCTATGCATAACATCTGCATGTGTTCCTCAAAGAACAGGTCCTGGATCGTAGTGTAAATATCAGTGTAGTCTTGTATAAATGATGCTCCCTACCGGCTGTATGTTTAGTTTGAGGATGCTTTCCGCGATTCGGTTATCCTGTGGGTGTGTTTCTGTTAGGAGAAGGGTGCAACGTCGCAGGGGGACATATTTACTCATTTGTGAACATCTGTAAAACTGTCGCACTCAGGGTTGAGTTAATAGTAGAGGGAACTACATCTGAGTGCCACACTAAAGTAGGTAAAAATTTATCGGGTCGGGACGCCCCGAGGTAGAGAAGGGTGCAATGTTGCGGATATGGGATTTGCATCCATCCATATCCGCTTGTAAATATTCCCCTATTTCCTCAATACTTCCCAACTATCCCCAATCCCCCATTCCCTAGTCCCATTTTCTGTAAACAACACTCTGTAGACCCGACCTCCCCCTATTTCCCCCATTAAATGTCGTGCCCAGGTTCACCGCATCTCATGTAAGACAACTATAGGACATCTTGCTAGTTATTCTTAGTCTATGTCAGTTAAGGACTCGTTTCCATTAATTCTGACCCTTCGTTGCACCAGAATGTGATTGTATGGCACCGTTAGGAAGTTTAGGACCTCCCAATACCTCCCCCGCAGCTCTTCCTCACGGTTCAGCAACAACAACAACAACAACAGCAACGGCGGCGGCGTGCACAGGGAGTGCGCGTCCTCACTCCGGCTTGGTTGGTAGGGGGTGTTGGGAGGGCATGAGGCCTTCTCAACGAGCCGCCATCGAACATGTGCTCGACGGGGTTACCAAATAGGGGCTCCCTGTCAGCTCCTCGTCAAGGGCGGAGCCCGGTAACCCCCGCACCCAATGGAAGCGGCGGACCGGCCCCAGGGGGGCGGAGCCAACCAGCCGAGGGCGTGTCACTCCCCGCTGAGCATGCGCAGGAAGAGGGAGGTGACGTCAGATGCGCGCTAAGCTTGGAGCAAGCAAGACGTACCCTCCGAGCGCTGTGAGGCCTCCCTGCATCTCTTGGACCGTGCTTGATCCTGTCCCCGAGCCAAGGTGCACCTTGTGCTATCGAACTACCTGTCCTTCCCTGCCATCAATCCCTGTGTAAGTCAGCCTTGTTCCGTTTGTCTGTGGTCTGTCTGGGCTAAGATAAGACTGTAATTAAGTGCCTATCTCTTCTGTGTCTTTACCTCACTACCTTGTAATCTACCCCTTTTCTCCACCACTGTAATTATATCATCCTCCGGAGGTCTTGAGAACTGTACCCCTTGCGTCGTTTCATCTATCCCAGTCGTTGTGTCCTTTCCATCATCGATTTAGCATAGCGCGATTTGGTCAACGTCTGGGTGGAATCGGGGTCTAGTCGGGGAATAACTGTTAGGTCGCGGTAATACACCACCGCTCGGTCAAAATAACATCTAAACCGCGTCCGTAACAATATATATATATATATATATATATATATATATATATATATATATATATATATATATATATATATATATACACATACATTGTTATGTTTGTGGGGTAGTGATACGTAAAGTCAGGTATATTTGTGTAGGTATCATGCTTCGGATGTCGGGTAAGAACCATCACCATGTAATAAGTTCTGTTTAGCCGAATGTCAGAGTAAGGTGTATCTTCGTCCCCGTCACGAGGGGGCGGGGCATGTTAACTAGCTTAGGGCATAAGGATAAAGTATCCCTTGTAAGTCCTACCCTATGTGATTTATCCTTTGTCCTTTATGGCACCGCAATAGACACTAGTGAGACATGCCCATTAATTGCACTAAATAATAACCATAAAACCAACCAACCGGAAGCCAGTTCTGAGCATGGCCATTTGGGATGCACCAGCTACATCGCCACGGAAGACCGGCAGGCCGAAGACATGCCCCGAGGAGCCATGATTGGCCAGGGCGGAGCAAGAAGTGACTCGATATTGGGGGGGAAGTTGACCAACGGGAAGGCCAGGGTAAGAAGGGACTCGTGATTGGCCAGGGCGGAGCAAGAAGCGACTCACTATTGGGCGGGAGTCGACCAACGGGAAGGCCAGGGTAAGAAGGGACTCGTGATTGGCCAGGGCGGAGCAAGAGGCTACCCGCTGATTGGCAGAAGGAAGGCCGAGGAGGAAGCAGAGCACTGATTGGCAAAGACCACCGAAGTCGTCAGAGGCGAGCAAGAAGAGAAGCGCTGATGATGTGACGACCATACGTTAAAAGAACTCGAGGACCGACATTTTCTCTCTTGCTCTTGCTTTCCCCTTGCCCCCTTGCTTTCTGACCATCTCTGACCCTCCGATCTTGTACTGTTCTTGCTCTCCTCTGGTTCCCTTGTTCTTCTCCTTCGCACGTTTGTGCTTGGGCGACGGGCACCAGGAAGCGATCGGAGATGCCATCGAGAGACGTGTAGGGTTTTGCCAGGCAGAAACGACGCATGGACGAACGCTCGGGACTGCGCGAGTGAGGCCTGTTTTCCCGCCAACGCGCGCGCCTGCCGGACCTCTGGAGCCTTGGATTCCTGGCGAGACCTCCCCCTCCCCAACCCACCCGTTGCTGATCAGAGCTAAGTGCACGATTATCCCTCACATTTTTATTTTCTAGTTTATTCCCCATTTGACTGTGTTACAAGTCTGGTGTGAAGGATCCTACAGGAATTTAGTTTTACCGTCGCCTTTTTTTGTTATCGGCATTTCTTTTAACTAGGGCATGCCCGTACTATATCTATATCTAAAATTATATCCCCCCCCCTCTATTTACATGAAATGGTTTGGTCCAAAGCGAACGGCTTGCGAGTACGGTGACAATCCCCCCCCTCTATTTACATGAAATGGTTTGGTCCATTCGCAAAGCCAAAGCGAACGGCAGTTACGAATCGCAGTTACGATGAATCGCAAAGTAGTTTTAATTAGTTTTAAAACATAGTTTAACGCCAACATAGTTTGCCAACGTGAAATAAATGAATACGCTCTCAAATGTGCCGTCCGAGGCAGAGTCTGTTCGGCACGTTCGGCACACGTGATAGCTCGCTGCTCTCTGATTGGTTGAATCGTTTTTTGGACATAGCTCGGTAACTACTTGTCCGATTAATATGAAACCTTGAAAAGGCACATCCTCGGGTCCCCAGCAATATACCTGGCAAGTTTAAAGTATATTGGACCGGTAGTTGTCGAGAAACAGCGGTCGCATACACACACACACACACACAGACAGAGATTAGTGGAATTATAGATAGATAAATCTTTTCGTTATTTTCTGTACATTTTAAAATCCGGTTTTCGTGTGAGTTTATTTCCTGCAGGTTGAAGACTGCTCGGCAGGATCGCCCAGGTAAGCGCTTCAGCTTCCTCCCCTTTCTTCCCCCGCGTACAGATACAAAATCCGCTATTTGAACTGAACGCCCGCAGTTAAAGCTGGTTTTGCCTACCCGTGACTCTCCCAGTATTAACCAAGGGGAGTCACGTGACAAATATGTATACAATACCTGTATTTAATATTTTGGGAGAGTGGGAAGGTATTGGCGCCTCTTTCCTCTTCCTCTTTTATAACTCGGCCCGGAATTATTTGCGTAGCCCTGCACTGAACCCATGGCAGCTCTGTCCTTCCTCAGATGTGTCGACCAAAACTACAATATGTGACATTCAAAATGACGCAATCCGCCTCAGAATGCTCGGTGCGCAGACACCCAAGGAAACTGTCGTGTTTGGGGCGGACATAAGGTACAGTATATTGGAGAAAAGCTGGGAGAAGCTGCTCGTCGGACAAACTCCTGAGCTGTGAGTGCTGTTATAAATATATTCTTTGTTTGCCCAATCAGTCCAATAAACTCCAATACATTCAGAACTCCGCTGCCCGTCTACTCACTCATTCCCGGACCCGTGACCACATCACCCCCGTCCTTTACAAGCTTCACTGGCTCCCCATCCCCCAGAGAATCCAGTACAAAATCCTCCTCTTGACATACAAAGCCCTCCATAACCTGGCCCCATCCTACCTGGCTGACCTCCTCTCCAGACACACTCCCACCCGCAACCTCCGCTCTGCTGGTACCAACCTCCTGACCCCCTCCATCCGGACCAAATTCAGATCCTGGGGGGACAGGGCCTTCTCCATCGCTGCTCCCACCCTCTGGAATTCACTACCTCACACCATCAGAGACTCCTCCTCACTCACCACATTCAAAACATCACTAAAGACCCACCTGTTCAACGCTGCATTCAACATTCAACCCACAGCATTTAACCCCTGACTATCTCTTCTCCTTCTCCCTCCTTTTGCTTTAAATATTTCCCTATTGATTCTTGTCTTGTCTTTTTGATTCTTGTCTTATATATATGCCGTATATCGCTGCTGTTTGTTTTCTTGATTCTTGTCTTTTTGCAATTGTTGTTTTCATGTATTGTTATGCATTATGTTTTCCACTCTGTCAAAGCGCCTTTGGGCTTCTGGAAAAGCGCTATACAAAATAAATGAATTATTATTATTATTATTATTATCTTTGCATCATTATACATACTTGTACGGTTCCGGAGCCACAAGACAAATTAAACTAGATTTTTGCCCTCGCCAGAGGAGAGAGCACTGCATTGGGGTCTGTTTGTCTGTCTATTTGTCTGCACAGAACAAGTATGCTTTTTTCTGCAACCGTTGGTCTGATTGACAGGAAATTTTCATCATAGGTGCAACTCCACTTGTAGAATTTTGAAATTTTAATTAGGACGTCATACGTCACGTGGTATGGGCTCCATCTTTGAAAAACCGAAAATTTTTGCACCTCTATCTCCGAAAGCGCTGCATATAAAAAATTGGGACATGGCTCATTGTAAAGAACTCTCCATGGGGAATAACATATGTTAATGATGATGTCATAGGTGCCTCCATTATGACGTCATAATTCGACAAGTACAAAACTTCATCCGATCAAGATGAAATTTCTTGAGCATCATCCAGGGATAAATTGGTGGAGAAAACAATTATGATAACGTCATCGGTCACGTGGTTCAGCCGCCATGTTTGTTTTAACACAAAAGCCTTAAAACCACTAAAAACACGTCCTGGCAAGGGTCTGCAATCTCTGATTGCTCTTTCTTGTTGCACTTGTAGAAGCGACTGTTCAGTGTATGTGAGTGTGTGTGTGTGTGTGTGTGTGTGTGTTTGCTTGCGTGCGTGTGTGTGTGTGTGTGTGTGTGTGTGTGTGTGTGTGTGTGTGTCTGTGTTATATCAATGGCCACTGCTCACTTGCATTAACCAGAAACGGTACAAACCCGACACCTCTAATTCACGGATACATGTCATATTTCCTATATTTCCACGAGTCCGATTTGCTTTCAGGAAGTTATGGTTAACCATCTCGACATTGCCACTCTTTAATCGAAATCTTGAAAATTATGTTTAAAAAGACGATTTGAATCACAGAAATACCGCCAGCAAAGGCAAGTTAAAATTGCCTGGAGAGCAGAACCGAGTCACTGAAAACACACACAGTGCATGCGCAAAAGGCCTCGTTTAGCATTCATACGTCATGTTGAAAGTCATGCTTTTTCTAGATGAGGCATCACGAAATTCCTGCAGTGTTAAAACTTCCTCTTTTGAACCACCTTTGGAGGCCATTTTTCGCCACTGAGCAGGGGTTGGCCTTTTTCGGGTCCCATTTTTGAAGCAATGTTTTACGACCGGATGCCCTTCCTGCCGCCAACCCTGTTAGTCGCCTCTTGCGACACACAGGGAATTACCAGTGAACTGGTACTCAATTTGCCGACCTCAGAAGGATGACAGGCTGGGTCAACCCCCCTGGTGTTAATTCAACGATCGACCGGGATCCCAATCCGGCACCCAAACCGCTAAGCCAACACCAGGAGACCCAGGATACAACAACAACAACAGGCATTTTAAGGCCATTTTCCCTGCAAGAGCGGGGGTTAGCCCAGGAGACCCAGGATCCTGTTTTGATTTACAATATTTATCCCCCTGTGAATACAAGTTAAAACCCTGTTTGATTTACCTTTGAGCTACCTGGCACTGTCCTGTCTACATAACCCACATATCGATGACCATTCCCAGATCCTTCTCCTGGGTGACACGCTCAAACACTTGCATCTTGTAATCTCTATTTTCATTCCTATTATTATTACCCATCCCCAGCACCTTAAAGGTTTACGTTAAATTACATCTGACAATATTTGCCCAGTCCATTAAAGTATCTGGACTTTCCTGAATCGGATTACCCCTGTCCCTACCTTACGTCTAAGCTTTGTGTCGTCTAAAAATTTGGAAAGCGGACTTTTTTGGAAAATACCTTTCAGAATTTTTTTTGGGGGAAATACCTATGTATCCTTTTTACTCTCATTAACCCTTCTTAACACAACCTTCTTTCTTCCAGGTTACTGTGATTCTTCGCATCCTTTATCTCTCTCCCCTCTCCACTTTTCCTTTCTTCTCTTGTTTGCGTGTAACTGGGTCCCACTGCCCCACTATCAGTAAGGTGCCATTTTACCCTCGGTCTCTATGCACTTTCACGAGCCAACATCTTGGTCACAAAATATGAAACAAAGGATAAAAAAAAAAGAATCAACGAGTCGTTTTGAATCCAGGATTACAGCATCATGACTTGTGCTCAGCCGAAACTGCTGCAATAACCAATTTTGATATTTTGTTGAAATAAACAAAATAAACAAGCTATTTTGATTAAAAAAAGATTACAAAAGCACCGTTCTGAGTGAGCTTGGTTGAACAGAGGATGGTGGAGATGAAGAACGATTCCCGTGCGCTCAACTGGACAGGCCCATTGAGAGAGGCCGGGGTGGTTTGTGCTCCATTCTGTTGGTCTTTGGAGCTCCGCAGACACAGGTAGATACTTGGGTTTGATAAGTCTAGGCTCTCATCACACTGAAACGATACCATGAAGACAATCAAAGACAGGGAAGGCAAAGGTTGTGATAAAATGTTGAAATAAAGAAGGGCAAGCTTGCCAGCTGATGCTTTTTGCTATAGTGCCAATAACTAATGAGCAACCAAGGCCAACAGAATACAAGACCCGGACATCCTTAAAAGTCATAATTTCTGAATCCGAAAAAGCATCAATAATGACAGCTCGTTCATCAAGCACCAAGATGTTAAACCTGTTCTTCCACCACGCTTTGTCTCTTCGTGTTTGTACAGACATGCCTTGTAGACGAGAAGTTCATGCAACGTGTCCGTCAGTGTGCTGCCATCCTCATGCATCAGCGGAGTGAAGGAAAAGGCAAAAAGTTTCCTCTCCCCCTTGTCTTTTGCTGAATGTACAACAAAAGACAGAAGATAGCATTTTAATCAAACAGCAAAATCAAGAAAAGCTCCTCTTCCATTTCCAAGGCACGAGCTACACGTGATATATTTAGGGGGCCAATTGGGTTAGGGGGTTATATTTGGAACTCGAACTGCAAAAATGTATTGTGGAAATGCTGGAACACTTCATGTGAGTATGCAGTCAGACATACAGGATAACACAATAGTTTAACTCTCCTTTTTCTCGTGAAGGCCCTTTACCAAACTCAAAGTCTGTGATCCCATCTGTGATCCCGTCCCATGCCATGCCCAAACTCTGTGATCTGTGATCTTTCCAAAGATCTCATGGCGCCCTTTACCAAGAATAGGCGAGCCATCGCCAGCACCCTGAACAAATTCCAAATTCCTGCCCTAACTTGCAGACGCCATTGCATCAGTGGCACAGCCACGCCTTCAGCCGATGATGCTACCCCACAGCCTCGTGCTGCATACTAATGAAGAAGAAGAATAAATTAAAAAACAGAAAGTTACAGCAAACATAATTGAGTGGCTTTCTTATGAGTTAATTTTGATAAGCGAGATGGTCGTGGAGATCTCTCCAAAAAATGAAAAGTAACCCCCATGGAAGAGGGGGGAGGGCGGAGGGGCTGTCCATAACTTTTTGGGACATCCTGGTCACGGACAAACAAACAGGGCCGAAAACATAACCTCAGTCTTGCAGTGACAAAATGTCACTGCAGACAAACTACGTCGCTTGGAAATGTTTCGTCAAGATAGAGCGGTGCAACGTGACGGAAACAGTTGGGCCTATTTGCCACGTTGCCTCACTGGAGCAGTGTCGAAACTCGAAGCGGAGGTGAGCGCCACGGAAACGTTCGATGGGCAAGGGAAGCTTAACGGGCTCTGCCCAGCGTGGAGAGTTGTTGTGGTAGAGAACGAAGGAACGAAACTTGGTCACTCCGGGCTCACCGGAACCGGCGCAGATGCAATCCTGCCAGGAAGGGAAGAAATAGGCTACGATCAAGTAATAAAAGGAAATGAAAAAAGCAAGTGAAAGTCAATAGCCAAAGTTGCAGCGCTTCTTGAAGCAAACAAAAGCAACATTTCGCAACCCAACGTACAGGACAATCCTTCAAGATGTCAAAAGACAACAAGTATTCGAGGAAAAGGGAGAGGGACGCTCCAGGAAACTCACAGGAAGAATATCGCCTTGAACATCGAGCACATACATCGTCACCTCCACGTTCTTCTGCACGCTCTTTCCACCCTTTTCAAACTCACCGCGCTCCAGTGTGATGTACATCTCGTTGCGCACATCACCTGAAGGGGGACGCGGAGGGGAGCACATGTCCAATTCAGCGAGTGTTTGACATCGAATATAATTATTTTTTTTCATTTACTCAGCCACAGCTGCCACAATCTGCAGGGTATCTTCTTTCCTACTAAAGGGTGTCAAAACAGCCTGCAGCGAGCATGTGAACAGGTGCCTTTTACATTCAGGTCCAACACTATTAGAGATAAAGCGATTGCAGCAGCGACACAGGTAAGTGTGACTTTATAAGGAAGTCCGACAGAAGTAGAAAAATCTCTTAAAATAATAAATAAATAAGAAACTCTACAGAGGAACAGCAAAATTTTTGATGAAAATGTCGCATTTTTGATATCTCAAAAAGGTTTCTCTCAAAACAAACTCAGAATAGGTATTTTATACCATGCTGCCATCACAACCCCTCACCGACACACAATGTACCAAAACCTTCGGCGTCGTGGGATGCCCATCACTACCAAGGCCAGAACTCTGCTGTTTGAACCAGAGCCGCGTGATAGTATGTCAGCTGAAGCTTCACGTCCTCAAGGGCAACATTCCGTGACATTACAGGGGTTGCCATTTACTCCGTAAAAAAAACACAACCACCTTTAGAGGCCATTTTTCCCCGCAAAGCGGGGGTTGGCCTTTTTCGGGAACCGTGGTTGTTGTTGTTTTTCGGTCCCCTTTTTGAAGCAATGTTTTACGGCCGGATGCCCTTCCTGACGCCAACCCTTTTTGCCGCCTTTAACGACAAACATGGAATTACCAGTGAACTGGTACTCAATTAGCCGACCTCGGAAGGATGACAGGCTGAGTCAACCCCCCTGGCGTTAATTCAGCAATCGACCGGGATTCCTCCCGGTCTGGGACCCGGGTCCGGGGTCCGGTCCCGATCCGGGACCGGGATTACTCCATGCAGGCAGCAAATCGAATTCCCTCGAGCTCTTTGTGGGTTTAATTGTATCCATGCTCTCTTATCAAACATGAACATTCGTCAAAGTTCCAGCAGCAATGCGAGATAATCTTCTTGATGTCCTTCAAAGTTTAAGCTGATGGTACAACTATTCGCTCATGCTGCGGGGCTGACAAGATACGTCGGAGCTAACGTACTCGGACTTGAGATGTCCAGCCGAGGTTTGATTCCGGACCACCATATAAATTGTCCAGGCAATGCATCAGACACTCGAGGCAACTGTCGAATCGGTGAACATTCTTGTATGGATATCACAGATTCCTCAACAACAGTCAATAAAATTAGATGTGCTGGTAGTGTGGCAAAATTGGAAATTCTTGGCTTAATGCACGGGGGGCACGGCATCCGCAGCACAGCCGCACCTCAGTATTGGCAAATGTGAAAATGCACAATTTCACAATAAAATGTGAAAAAAGTGAAGGGGTCTGAATACTTTCTGAATACAGTGTGTGTGTGTGTGTGTGTGTGTGTGTGTGTGTGTGTGTGTGTGTGTGTGTGTGTGTGTGTGTGTGTGTGTGTGTGTGTGTGTGAGTGAGTGTGTGTAACGTACAGTATGTGTTGTGCATGTAGTCAAGTAAAAACTTAAACCTGGTGATAAGTGGATACATGTACAACATGCTGACAAATTTGTCAGCACTTATGAGGAATTACAGTAGATGCTTGATATAACGAACTGTAAAATACTTTTTTTCTTTCTTGCACTCGTGATATAACAAAAAGCTGATGTAATAGATTCGTTCTGTCAATGGAGTTGGGTTTATACCAGGGAGTTGGGTCCAGACAAACACACTCTATCTCATAGACGGCATGTTCCTTCCCACTTCAAACTTCTGCTATTTCTTCGCATTTCCCATTCCCTCATTTTCACACCTATATTGCAATCCCAATTTCTAATTCTTCTCCACACTCTACTTTATCATATTTAACTTTTTATATCAATATCCCTCCATTTATTCCATCGGTTTCGATCCCCTTCCTTCGCCAGTCATGCACTGTGCTGTACAGGCAATAGAAATGCCCATGCACGGTTCACTGCATGCACCGCTACACTCGGGGCAATCCGGCCGCACAATGGAAACAAAATGTCGTCAAATCTGGAGTTGTCGCAACTCTGTCTAGAAAGGAACTCTACTTTGACAGGCCCCTCCAATCTTTGGGTGTGGACAAGGGAAGGAGGACAAATTTACCCATGCAAAGAGTGCTTTAACCTCAGCGTTGCCCAGGTAAAGAATGAAGTTGCAATACTGTCTGCCACAACCACTAGGTGATGCTACATGGTACAAATAGAGTGTGTGTATACAGTCGTGGCCAAAAATATTGGCACCCTTGCACTTTTTTCAAATAATGCACCATTTCTTCCAGAAAAGTGTTGAAATGAAAAAATATTTTGGTTTCCACAAATGTATTTCTTTGGGTTTCAGTGGAGCAAAACAAAAAAAGCTGAAAACAAATCACTAAATCTTAGCTTGTTCCACAAATAAATCCTAAAATGGCCCAGCCAATGTTATTGGCACCTTTCAGAAGTGTTACGGATTCGTGACTTCCGTTATTGTGGTTTTCACCCACTGGACATGTTTCTGATATTATGTATTATTATTAGTTTCACAAGGTTTATTATTCACGAACGGTTATCAAAAGTTAAAAAGGATAACTGTAAGTGAAACAGGAAACCGAAGGAGAAGACAATGAGGTGAAGAGGAAGAAGCAGCGCGCGCAAAGTCGGAGAGGACGGTGACGTCAGCGCTCGGTAACCAGCCAGGTTTACCGACAGCCGCAAGGGGATTTTGAGTTCCTAGAAGGGACATCCGGCGATAAGAATATTCGCTGGAGTGGAGAAATCTGCGTAGACAGACTTGGGGCGTTGAGATTCCGACGAATCCTTCCCTCGTCGCATCGGCTCAAGCTAGAGCCGTCAGCCATTTTGAACCCCGTGCTTCGGACACCGGTGAACGTTTGCTTCGTGCCATCTTCACCCCCAACATCCTACCGTCTGTCCGGGATGAGTGGGTGCGACCGCTTGGTCTCCAATTACGTTGCGGTTTGCTGAGGGAGCGGTGAAGGTGCGCCTCTGGAGGGCGCAGTTGTACAGTTTGGCGGGAAGAGCACCCTTGCCCACTGTACACGTTTCGGATATCGACTGGAGAGCGAGATTCGGGCTTCGACCGGATTTCGTTCCATCGACCGCTGGAACGAATCCCATTCGCCTTGGGACAAGTCATAGAGACATTGAGGAGTGTCCGTTCATTTGCTGTCAGAGTAGTGAGTCTTGACTTTATATAAGATATATATAGAGTGCACTCTTAATGGCCATTTGCTGTACCGTATTACCGGTGTGTGATTTATAATACAAGTTGGTTCATTTATAATCATTGGTGTGGTTTCACTATTGATTTTCAACACAGGGTAATATATTTTTCTGCCGGGGTTCCTCTCGGGGTTCGGGGGTTACCGAGACCAGGAGATTGTAGAGGACTCCGTAACAGAAGTTGTTAGAAATAATTCGATTTAAAGCAGGTGATTCTCCTTTATTTTGGAATTGAACTCACCTGTGGTGAGTTGCAGGTGCCTGCAATATAAAAATCACTCATTCAACCAGTTTGAATAGAGAAAAGGAGTCATTCTGCTGTTTTGTGTCACTGTGTGTACCATGTTCATGGAGAAAAGAAAGAAAACCAGAGAATTGGCTGAGGAGGTCAGACACAAGATTGTAACCAAGCATGGACAATCTCAAGGCTACATGTCCATCTCCAGAGACCCTGATGTTCCTGTGTCCACTGTACGCAATGTTATCAGGAAGTTTAAGGCCCATGGCACTGTAGCCAACCTACCTGGACGTGGCCGAAAGAGAAAACTTGATCGAAGATCGCAGCGAAGGATTGTTCGAATGGTGGAGAAAGCACCTTGATCAACTGTCAAACAGATTCAAGCTGACCTTCAGACACAAGGTACAACAGTTTCAACTCGCACCATCCGTCGCCAACTTTATGAAAGGGGGTTCTATGGTAGGAGACACAGGAGGACCCCACTGCTGAGAGAGAGACCGATTGGAGTTTGCCAAAACACACCTGAACAAGCCAAAATCCTTCTGGGAGAATGTCCTGTGGACAGATGAGACCAAATTAGAGCTTTTTGGTAAAGCACATCATCTCTATGTTTACAGAAAACAAAATGAAGTCTTCAAAGAAACGAACACCTTCCCTACAGTCAAACATGGAGGAGGTTCAGTGATGTTTTGGGGTTGCTGTGCTGCCTCTGGCACTGGGCTCCTTGAATGTGTGCATGGCATAATGAAATCAGGAGATCACCAAGGCATTTTGGAGCGCAATGTTCAACCCAGTGTCAAAGCTGGGCCTCTGTCGAAGGTTATGGGTCTTGCAGCAGGACAATGACCCCAAACACACTTCAAAAAGCACCTCGGAATGGTTCAAGACAAAACGCTGGACTGTTCTGAAGTGGCCAGCAATGAATCCAGATCTAAATCCCATTGAACACCTGTGGAGAGATCTGAAAACAGCAGTTGGGAGAAGGCACCCTTCAAATCTGGGAGAACTGGAGCAGTTTGCATTAGTCAAACTGCCAGTAGAGAGGTGGAGGAAGCTCATTCATGGCTACAGGAAGCGCTTGACTGTAGTTATTTTATCCAGAGTCTGTGCTACCAAATATTAATTCTAGGGTGTCAATAATTTTGTCAATGCCATTTCTTTTTCTTTTCTGATTTAAAAGGATATATTAAGTTCTGAATCAAAAACAAAGGTTCTGTAATATTAACAGTTAAATAAAGAATTGTGGAGATAAAATACTTTAGTCAATTGCAACTTATTTTTAGAGAAAATTGTGAGTTGTTTGAAAAAAGTGCAAGGGTGCCAATATTTTTGGCCACGACTGAATATGTTTTGCCGTTGTAGAACAATAGCACTTTTTATGTTCAGTCCCCCCATTTTAGGTAAGCACAAGTATTGGAACAAATGACTAGCAAGTGTTTGTTGTTGCTCAGGTGTGTCTTTTTGCCTTGATTGTTCTTAGATTTTGACTTGGGAGTCTGCCTTTGGAGTCAGTGGGCATAAACCAACATGAAGACCAGAGAACTGTCTATGAAAAAAACAAGCAATTTGGAAGCTGAAAGAACAGAATAATTCAATTAGAACCATAGCACAACAATTGCGTATCACAAGTACAACCATTTGGACTATCTTGAAAAGAAAGAAACCACGAGTGTACTTAGCAATAGACAACATCAACAAAAATAGAAAGGCCAGATTAGAATTTGCCAGGAAGTACAGCGGTGAGCCAGTGAGTTCTGGAACAAAGTTTTATGGACAAATGAGACCAGGATAAGCCTTTTCCAAAGTGATGGAAAGGTGAAAGTGTGGAGAAAGGAAGGAACTGCATATGATCCAAAGCATACTACATCATCTGTGAAGCATGGTGGAGATAGTGTCATGGATTGGGCTTGCATGGCTCCCTCTGGAACTGGCTCACTCATCTTTATTAATGATGTTGAAGTGTGGTGCTGCCTTGTGCCCGCCACAATGTAACTAATGATGGCAGCAGCAGAATAAATTCAGAAGTGTACAGAAACATTTTGTCTGCATATGTGCAAGAAAATGCCTCCAAACTCATTGGGAGGTGCTTCCTCATACAGCAAGACAATGACCCAAAACACACCGCCAATGTAACCAAGGAGTTCATCAAGGGAAAAGTGGAAGGTTCTCGACTGAATCAAGTCAATCTCCTGATTTAAATCCAATGGAGAATGAATTTCACTGACTAGAACCCCCCAAAACAAACAACAACTGAAAATGGCTGCAGTGAAGACTTGGAAAATCATCTCAAAGGAAGATACCAAGAGTTCGGTGATGTTGATGGGTCACATGCTCAATGTAGTTATTACATGTAAGGGATATGCAAACAAATACTAACTATAATACTACTTTAACTTACTTTAAGTTAGTCTACTGCAATACTTATGCTTACCTAAAATCGGGGACTCATAAAAATGTTATTGTTCTGCAATAGTAAAACATATAATACCAAGAAATAAAAGCTGACCTTCTGTACTTTAGCCTCATATTCATATTTTGATCTAAAATTCAAATTTCTCGAGTATATCACAATAATAATAAATTTGACTTCACCGTCGCAATACTTATGGCGGGCACTGCATGTCTAAGCTCTTGACAAAGCATCGGTGTTGAACAGAAACAAAAGAACACCAGTGTCTCCGAGGACGAGCACACTATTTGTGCAGCCGTGAATGCCGCTCAGCAAGGCATGACAGTGGCAGCTGCGATGGCAAAAGGCAAAGCGATCGGGCCTCACCTGGCATGATGACTTCAGAGAAGCCGAGCTTGCGAGTGATAGCAAGGCCTCGCGTGAAGATGTAGGGATTTTCCCGGCGCACCTGGTCTAGATCACCATAAAACAGCTGCAAAGCCACGAGGATTCCTGTCGAGATGAATGAGTAACCAGTCAAGAGGTCCTTCAATCAGAATGCCAAAACAAATCCCAAATGCAAACAGTTAAAAAAATAAAAATAATAATATTTTTACTTTCTTTTTGAAACAGCATAATCTGCGTCCTATGACATTATTTCCCAGGCTCAAACAACCCACCATAGACAAATCAAAATAGGGCCAAATATTTCAAAATAAAATATAAAATATAAAATATTAAAATATTTGAAATATTTTCAAAAATAGGGCAAAAATCAAAATATCAATATAGGGCAAGTATCATTATCCAATTGAATGAATGAATGATCGTTTTTAAAGGCCATTTTCCCCGTCAGGGTGGGGGTTAGCCTTGCGGGCCCCATGGCAATCATGGTTCCCTGTTTGAGGCAATGTTTTTTTATGGCCGGATGCCCTTCCTGACGCCAACCCTTGGTCGCCTCTTACGATGCGCAGGGATACGGTGCACCTATTCTAAGCCGGGGTACACACCGTGATCATTTAATCCCAGCATGCTGGTACTCAATTTGCCGACCTCGGAAGGATGACAGGATGAGTCAACCCCCCTGGTGTTAATTTAGCGATCGACCGGGATTCGAACCCAGGATCCTAAGATCCCAAGCCAGCACCCTAACCGCTAAGCCAACACCAGGTATCATTATCCAATTAACATCACATATACATAATCACATGATCATACAAGTTGGTAGCAATACTTCTCCCTAAATCCCATGCTCGAACAACCAACACATACTCGCGGCAGGTACACACACATTCAGTGTAATGGAGCAAACTTATTTTACCATAATTGGAACTTGCAGGGTAATACTTGGTGTTCGACTTCTTCACAATGTTCTCATGCATTTGATGCCATTCGCTCTCGTTGCTACACCTGTAAGTGGAAATGACGTCACAAGCTCAGGAGGATCGTGCACTCAACTCAGCATATGCTTTCGGTCATGCATTGTTCGACACAGGACGTCCACACATGAACATGCCATCCTCCAAGACAAACCAGTAGTTTAGAATAGAAATGTATAACCAGGATGATTGCATCATCCATCAGAATGAATCAAAAGACAAGTTCATTCATTCATTTTGCATGCAGCCTGTGAATCATGGCTAGGAGCGTTGCTGTGCCACTGATGCAGTGCCCCATTTCCAGGAAGCTGGTACTCATTTTGCCGACCTCAGAAGGATGGAAAGGCCGAGTTAACCCACCTGGTTTTATGCTACGGCACGACAGGGGCTCAAACTCAAGACCCTGAGATCTTAAGCCAACCACCTTAACCGCGAAGCCACCAACAGCCTTATAAAACAAGTAAGGCAGGTTAAAGCCCATGTGGTTTATCATGTATGTT
The DNA here is from genome assembly GCF_964187855.1 of Myxine glutinosa. NCBI lineage: Eukaryota > Metazoa > Chordata > Myxini > Myxiniformes > Myxinidae > Myxine > Myxine glutinosa. Next base: position 94,589,614 of record NC_136271.1, read on the forward strand.
ATATGCACATCTCACTACTCCAGGTAGCGCTAGCTATACAGGTAACCCCAAGCAGGACACTTGGCACATTGGCCTACATTTTTCAAAGGATACTGTGGACATTTAGCTAAATGTAGACGGTATGGCTGTGTTGACTTTAGCTCCGCATCCAAAGGCTGGCTTGCTAAGAGATGCAGTCTAAGACCCTCTGGCATCTTACTATAATTCACCAAATGTCTGTGTGTCTGTCTGTCTGTCTGTCTGTTCCCAGGTACCGCAAAAATGGCTGAACCGATCGCAACGAAATTTTGGGTGGGTAATCCTGGGACCCCCTTGAAGTAAAATAGGCTATATTGTTTTTCCAATTTTCCAATTTTTCCAAACACGATGGAATAATATTTACCGATATGAACAGTGATGCGGCTTTTATTGAAATTCTACAAATACTGTTTAGATTTTGATGATTTGCGTGTGATGTGATTTAACGGATGTTTATATGAATCGTTTAAAATTTAAAAAACCTTCAATTTCTGATATTTTGCCTTTTCATTTGGGCCTCCCAATTGAAGCCCCGCCCATAGGGCAGGTACCGTTGCTGGTAGTATAACGCCTGAACTCAGACAAGACAGCTCTATAGCTAGAACTCTATCAGATGAACCATCCGGCCACTCTGAATTTATACTTAGATGTTCAGTTCCACATCAGTTTTCCTGCTTTCAATAAATACATAACGGAGGAGCTTGTTAAGGAACTACCAAGACGAGGTGCATCACAAGGAACACAAGCGCACAACATGTGATTGGCAATGTGCAAGGCCTGCCCAACGTCTTATTGCCCCTGGGAATGCTACTGCACAGTCTTGTGCAAATCAAAGATTTTTAAAATCTTGGGAATTGAAATTAGACACAAAGTAAACGCTTATAAAGAGGTAGCGACAGATGAATGGGAGGAAGGATGAAAAGCGGGGGAAGGTTGAAGGATGCGGGCTTCGTGTGGCAACGAGTCCACCCACGTGAAGACTTTGAGGACAAATTCACGCTCGTCGCGTAGTCGATCCGAGTCGCCTTGCAGCAACTCCGCCACGCTGAGCACAGCACAACCAAACGGGCGGCGATAGGCTGCTCCACCCGCTGCCTTGCGCGAATCTGCCACCATCCTCCCTGCACCGAACATGGTCCAAGCAATTAGTACAAGCATGATCATGCATGAAGCAGGAAGAGCATTAGCACCTTCATTTAATTAATTATCAGGCTGTCTTATGGCAACGCAAGGACAGTCAAAAGAAAATGGACTGGACAAAATCTCATGAGCACTTCATCGGTGAAATTGGTAGTTACATTTCTTGACTTTTACGCAAAGATCACATCGGAAAGTGGGAGACACTGGACAAGAGATCGAATTAATGTGAAACTTTCATCAACAGAATCAATGGCCGAATATCCTGTAGTGGCACGAATGGAATTCCAACTTTCTTTCTCCAAGCGGAGATGGTAAAACAGAAGGAAGACTGCATTTGGACTATTCTTGAGGGAGCTGAAAGCATTATCCTTGGGATGAAGGAGACTCCGTTTGAACTTCTTAACGCACACACACAAACACACAAAAAAGTCTCGAGGATCAAATCCAAATTCGTACAGAGCCGTTCTCATGACTTGGTGAGGCAGGAGGGCATTACTCTGTTATCAACCGCTTACCGAGAGCAGGGCTGCAGCTAAAGCCTAATCCTTATCCTGTTTCCGACGGGCTGAATAGGACAGAAAGAATGAGGGAACCTGTGACCTTTTGGTGGCTCAAAATGGAGTCGGCTTGGAAAACTCAGGATGAACGTGTTTGCCCGTTTTCCTCTGAAAATCGTAAATCTAACGAGGTAGGTCAGATCCAACACAATTCCATAATCCAGCTCTATCCTAGCGTTTTTGTCCATTCTATGTTGATGTATTACATCTATATATATAAAACACAGTTTGTGTGTGTGTGTGTGTGTGTGTGTGTGTGTGTGTGTGTGTGTGTGTGTGTGTGTGTGTGTAATGTTACCGATAGACTCCTAAACGGAGAGGCTTATGTGCTTGATATTTGACATAGACATGGCCATTGAGCCTGGGACGAACATGGCCGAACTCAAAATATTTGACGATCCATATTTTTTATTCATATTTACCTCAGCACATTTCAGCGCACGGGATCAACGGAATCAGAGCAGGTGGGCGCTGATTCGCTCAGAGCGATCACGTGATGACGCTATGACGCTATGACGCTATGAAGGCTATGACGCTATGAACGCTATGACGCTATGACGCTATGAAAAAAAAAATCGCTATGACGCTATGAAACGCTATGACGCTATGAACGATATGAACGCTATGACGCTATGACGCTATGAAAAAAAAAATCGCTATGACGCTATGAAACGCTATGAACGCGATGACCGCTATGACGCTATGACGCTATGAAACGCTATGAAGCTATGAACGCTATGAACGATATGAACGATATGACGCTATGAAACGCTATGACGCTATGAAAAAAAAAATCGCTATGACACTATGAAACGCTATGAACGCGATGACGCTATGAACGCTATGACGCTATGACGTTATGAAACGCTATGAAGCTATGAACGCTATGAACGATATGACGCTATGACGCTATGACGCTATGAAAAAAAAAATCGCTATGACGCTATGAAACGCTATGACGCTATGAAACGCTATGACGCTATGAACGCTATGATGCTATGACGCTATGAAACGCTATGAACGCGATGACGCTATGAACGTTATGACGTTATGAAACGCTATGAAGCTATGAACGCAATGAACGATATGACGCGATGAAAAAAAAAATCGCTATGACGCTATGAAACGCTATGACGCTATGAACGATATGAACGCTATGATGCTATGACGCTATGAAAAAAAAAATCGCTATGACGCTATGAAACGCTATGAACGCGATGACGCTATGAACGCTATGACGCTATGATGTTATGAAACGCTATGAACGATATGAACGCTATGAACGCTATGACGCTATGACGCTATGAAAAAAAACATCGCTATGACGCTATGAAACGCTATGACGCTATGAAAAAAAAAAATCGCTCGCTTTACCAAGGGGCTCGCTCTCCCCCCGTTCCCCTCCCCTCCCCTTCCCCCTTCCCCTCCCCTCCCCCGCCCGGCAATGCCGGGTACTTCTGCTAGTCGAATATAAACATATGTGGAATTGACTATTTATATACAAAATTGAGGTTCATGGAAGAGAAAGAACACACAGAACAGAAAACAACCAAGAACAATCAAAAGGGGAAGCAGGGGAGAACACCCCAACAGCAGGGTAGAGGGACTCAACAGACGGATACTTGGAGGAAGAATGTGAGCAAAGGGAGGGTGAGGAGGACACACGGGGGGAACAAGCTGGATATGAGACCAAGAACAGCAAGAAGGGGAAGTGGGAAACTGGGAATGAAACAGAAAGGAAACAAGCGTTACGCCTAGGTCTCCCGTCGTTGAAGTGATGTGAGTTGACAAAGTGGAAGACGCAAGGCGGCCATCTTGGATTTTGACGTGGCGACCCAATTTTCAATAGCATTCTTCCTTATGCCTAGATACAACCACACACGAGATTAGAAGTTGGTACTTCGCTTATTTTTCAAGATATTCCGCTCACAAGGTTCAGACATACATGGCGTCAGACATACATGGCGGCGGCCATCTTGGATTTTGACGTGGGTTGCACCCACACCAAATTAGAATTCGGTCCTTCGCTTACGCATGCACGCACGCATGCACGGACGCACGCATGCACGCCCTCACGCACGAGAAAACCATAGTCCCCCTTTCGCTCCGCGGTGCGACGGGGGACAACAAAGGGGGTAAGGGAGGGGTGGGGTGAGGGGAACATAATAACCCGGAAAACAAAGGGTGGGCTTGTGAGAGGGGGTTAAGAGTGTGTTCTCAATGATATTGTGGCAGGGTGGCTTACCCTGTTAGGTGTGCTGAGTGGGGTACAAAATCATTTATTTAGCATGCACTGACTTTGCATATGCACCTGCGTTGTCGCTTGCACATGGGGAAATGACTTCGCTCTGGGAGTCAAAGTTACAAAAGTTGACCAACGGTGTAAGGTCCAGGTTCTATGATCCTCCAGCCACGGAGATTAATAGGTCGCCGCCTTTCTTCCCTCGAGCGAGTTGTGTGCCCGTTTCATTTTTCGGTGCTGTGAACGTTTCTCTCCGACACCTCTTCATGGAATCCGATTTTCACCTCACCATTTAACAAAGCAATGTCTTCTTTTCGATCGCTGGGAAGCACTTCAATAGTGGAAGCGAAACAGTGGGGACACAACTATGCACCTGGCCCCAGGTCCTGCCAGCCCTAGCCACACCCCTGGGTAAAGGCCTGCAATGATGCTTTATGCCCAAGATTGTGAAAGTGCTGATTACAGCATTTCTTCAGGGGCACAAGTAAGTGGGTATGCATTCCTGCCATGGCCGCAGTGTGAGTAAATATCATGCTGTACGAAACTTCATTTTACATCTTTCCTTGCATGTTCAAGATTGAACTCATCCAATATGTTCACAATATGAAGCTCTGGTCCAAGTTTGCCGATTTGACCTGCCTTCGTTGTCCAGTTAGCTTGCCGATAAACAAACAAACAAACAAATGAAAAATCGGTCAGAGACCGAGGACTTGCCGGAATGTACTTTTTATCGGCCATTTTAGACAAATATGGCGGCCGAACCACGTGACCGATGACGTCATCATTATTTGTTCATCACCAACATCACGTCATCGTGACCGATGACGTTCGTGACCGATGACGATGATGCTCAAGAAATTTCATCTTGATTGGATGAAGTTTTGCACTTGTCGCATTATGACGTCATAATGGAGGCACCTATGACATCATCATTAACATATTTTATTCCCCATGGAGAGTTCTTTACAATGAGCCATGTCACAATTTTTTCTATTCAGCATTTTCGGAGATATAGAGGTGCAAAGTTTTTCCGTTTTTCCAAGATGGCGGCCGAACCACGTGACTGATGACGTCATCATAAAAAAATTTCCCCACCAGTTTATGCCGTCATGGCGCTCAAGAAATTGCATCTTGATTGGATGAAGTTTTGTACTTGTCGAATTATCGAATTATGACGTCATAATCTCAATCATTCATTCATTCATATTCAATGGAGGCCTTGGGCCGAGAGAGTTAAAAATTGGGCACAGTCTATTCCAGAGCAAGACAAGTATGTGTGTAAAGTTTGGCGATTCTACGTGCAACGGTGTAGATGTAGTGCTGCGCACAGACAGACAGACAGACAAACCAACCGATCAACATACTTGCCGGAAAAGATTCCGGCAAGTAACAAAAAGCCATGATCATCACAATACTCACACACCTGGCCTATGGCCGCAGCATGAGTCCTGTTGTGTATTTGACCTGCACCATACATTACTGGGACATTTAGTCGTTATTTTAGCTAATATCCTGGTGCCCAGTCCCTTAGCTCGAGAGACAAAACTTGTAAAAGAGATCAAGGTGTTGGCAGGAAGGCAATGCCTACCTATTCTCAGCACGTGAGCAACGAGGTACACGTCCTGCCTTATGTCTCCACTCCCAAGGTCCTGCGAGATATGCACAACATAGCAAGCCAGGTACAGCAAACATGGGGCTTCCACAATCCAAGTCACAATGCTGGAATCGATTTTTATTCTCTGTAAGACATTTTCACAATTTCCAGCAATCCCTCCTCAAACCTACAAAATGTTCTTAAACCCGCCACGCATCAAGTAGCTTTATTTGTTCATATTCAAAGGACCAAAGTTTTTCTATTTAATAAGAAAACACTTCCTCCACTGTCATTGCCATCAACGTAAAGTCCACCGAGCTGTCTGATGAACCAGTGGGGTTCGCCCAAAAGTACGTACATTTCTGAACTCAACTTCCTAGGTCTCGCTAAATTGATCGAACAACCCACTCTGACCACTTCACACTCCCTTCCCCATCAAAGGCAACCAATGACACTCTAAATGATATAATGTTGCTGTGATATAAATGTGAAAATGATATAAATTATGCTATGCTACTCAATCCCTCAGTCCGCCAACCCGCACTTAATCCGTCACTCCAAGAACCCGCACTCAATCTGTCAGTCCAACAAACAACATTCAATCTGTCAGTCAGACAACCCACACTAAATCTGTCACTCCAACAACCCACACTCAATCCCTCAGTCTGACAACCCGCACTCAATCCGTCACTCCAACAACCCGCACTCAATCTGTCAGTCCAACAAACAACATTCAATCTGTCAGTCAGACAACCCACACTAAATCTGTCACTCCAACAACCCGCACTCAATCTGTCAGTCTGACAACCCGCATCAATCCGTCACTCCAACAACCCACATTCAATCTGTCAGTCCAACAAACAACATTCAATCTGTCAGTCAGACAACCCACACTAAATCCGTCACTCCAACAACCCGCACTCAATCTGTCAGTCCAACAAACAACATTCAATCTGTCAGTCAGACAACCCACACTAAATCTGTCACTCCAACAACCCGCACTCAATCTGTCAGTCTGACAACCCGCACTCAATCCGTCACTCCAACAACCCGCACTCAATCTGTCAGTCCAACAAACAACATTCAATCTGTCAGTCAGACAACCCACACTAAATCTGTCACTCCAACAACCCGCACTCAATCTGTCAGTCTGACAACCCGCACTCAATCCGTCACTCCAACAACCCGCACTCAATCTGTCAGTCCAACAAACAACATTCAATCTGTCAGTCAGACAACCCACACTAAATCTGTCACTCCAACAACCCGCACTCAATCTGTCAGTCTGACAACCCGCACTCAATCCGTCACTCCAACAACCCACACTCAATCTGTCAGTCCAACAAACAACATTCAATCTGTCAGTCAGACAACCCACACTGAATCTGTCACTCCAACAACCCACACTCAATCTGTCAGTTCGACAACCGCACTCAATCTGTCACTCCAACAACCCGCACTCAATCTGTCAGGCCGACAAACAACATTCAATCTATCAGTCCGACAACCCACACTCAATTTGTGGGTCCGACAACCCACACTCAATCTGTTGGTCCGACAACCCACACTCAATCTGTCGGTCCAACAACCCACACTCAATCTGTCGGTCCAACAACCCACACTCAATCTGTCGGTCCAACAACCCACACTCAATCTGTCAGTCCAACAAACAACATTCAATCTGTCAGTCAGACAACCCACACTAAATCTGTCACTCCAACAACCCGCACTCAATCCCTCAGTCCGACAAACCCACACTAAATCTGTCGGTCCGACAAACCCACACTAAATCTGTCGGTCCAACAACCCACACTCAATCTGTCGGTCCAACAACCCACACTCAATCTGTCGGTCCAACAACCCACACTCAATCTGTCAGTCAGACAACCCTCACTCAATCCGTCACTCTGACAACCCGCACTCAATCCGTCACTCCAACAACTCGCACTCAATCTGTCAGTTCGACAACCGCACTCAATCTGTCAGTCCGACAAACAACATTCAATCTGTCAGTCCGACAAACAACATTCAATCTGTCAGTCCGACAAACAACATTCAATCTGTCAGTCCGACAAACAACATTCAATCTGTCAGTCCGACAAACAACATTCAATCTGTCAGTCCGACAAACAACATTCAATCTGTCAGTCCGAAAAACAACATTCAATCTGTCAGTCCGACAACCCGCACTCAATCTGTCAGGCCGACAAACAACATTCAATCTATCAGTCCGACAACCCACACTCAATTTGTGGGTCCGACAACCCACACTCAATCTGTAGGTCCGACAACCCACACTCAATCTGTCGGTCCGACAACCCACACTCAATCTGTCAGTCTGACAACCCACACTAAATCTGTCAGTCCGACAAACCCACACTAAACCTGTCGGTCCGACAACCCACACTCAATCTGTCAGTCCGACAACCCACACTCAATCTGTCGGTCCGACAACCCACACTCAATCTGTCGGTCCGACAACCCACACTCGATCTGTCAGTCTGACAACCCACACTAAATCTGTCAGTCCGACAACCCACACTCAATCTGTCGGTCCGACAACCCACACTCGATCTGTCGGTCTGACAACCCACACTCAATCTGTCAGTCTGACAACCCACACTAAATCTGACAGTCCGACAACCCGCACTCAATCTGTCACTGTGAAAATCCGCACTCAATCCGTCACTGTGACAACCCACACTCAATCCGTCACTGTGACAACCCACACTCAATCCGTCAATGTGAAAACCCGCACTCAATCCGTCACTGTGACAACCCGCACTCAATCCGTCACTGTGACAACCCGCACTCAATCCGTCACTGTGACAACCCGCACTCAATCCGTCACTCCGACAACCCGCACTCAATCCGTCACTGTGACAACCCGCACTCAATCCGTCACTGTGATAACCCGCACTCAATCCGTCACTCCGACAACCCGCACTCAATCCGTCACTGTGACAACCCGCACTCAATCCGTCACTGTGACAACCCGCACTCAATCCGTCACTGTGACAACCCGCACTCAATCCGTCACTGTGACAACCCGCACTCAATCCGTCACTCCGACAACCCGCACTCAATCCGTCACTGTGACAACCCGCACTCAATCCGTCACTGTGACAACCCGCACTCAATCCGTCACTCCGACAACCCGCACTCAATCCGTCACTGTGACAACCCGCACTCAATCCGTCACTCCGACAACCCGCACTCAATCCGTCACTGTGACAACCCGCACTCAATCCGTCACTGTGACAACCCGCACTCAATCCGTCACTGTGACAACCCGCACTCAATCCGTCACTGTGACAACCCGCACTCAATCCGTCACTCCGACAACCCGCACTCAATCCGTCACTGTGACAACCCGCACTCAATCCGTCACTGTGACAACCCGCACTCAATCCGTCACTCCGACAACCCGCACTCAATCCGTCACTGTGACAACCCGCACTCAATCCGTCACTCCGACAACCCGCACTCAATCCGTCACTGTGACAACCCGCACTCAATCCGTCACTGTGACAACCCGCACTCAATCCGTCACTGTGACAACCCGCACTCAATCCGTCACTCCGACAACCCGCACTTGCAGTTTTGACAGACTTAGCAGAATACATAAATAAATCGAGTCGATGGTGATACAGGCCTCACCCAACTTCCTCTCCCAAACCAACTGGCAAAACCTTTCAGCAATGCATTACATTTGTTAAATAAATAAATGATTCAGAAGAAATGACAGCACCATTTAGTCATTACCTCATGGCTTCTTTGCAGAAAATGGAACAAGCTGTTGGTACGAATATATTTGTCTAACATTCCACAAGAAAACAGGGATCTTGCTCAGCTGTCAAACCCAAGCTATTAGGACATGACGCTCTCACCGTGAAGAGCGCGCAGAGCCTGTCCGCCCTCTCATGGCTCTTGGGTAGCCCATTACGATTGAGCCGCACCAGAAAGCGCTCACTGCAGGAGGGAGATATGGCAGCAGTACAAATATGTCAGGGATGATGCATCAAAACGATGACCTTTTCACAAAAGCAACTGCTGATTGGTCCATAAACAAACGTTCAAAAAACGAGTACTGAGAAAAAACATAAAATGATGAGCACAGAAAATGTAAAATTCCAGGAACATTTTAGAGGTTATTAGGTCAATCCACCTTGAGCAATCCCAGCATGTTAGCAGGTAAACAAAATTCCATTCTTTTTATTTCCAAGGATAATGTTTTGGCTTGAACGAGCAAGTTGCAGTTTCTGGCTTTTACTCTGACACGACCTCACGTTATTTGGTGGTGTTCTGGAAGGCACAGGTAAGGGGACACTTTGGGGTTTTGTTTACCTTGTTGTGCTGGAACGAAATAGAGATGTGGAATGAAATGTAGATTTAAATTTTTATGCTGAGAACATGAAACCTCATTATTTTTGTCTTTAAAGGGGAGCGAAGTGCTCGCCAATCTTTTTCACATCTTAATGAAGCTATGCAGTCTCTTGTGCCCCAATTGATCGGGGCCATGTTATTTCCACCGAATCCACCACCGCAGGTGTCGGTCTTGAGAGAGACCGCCTTCAGAGGTCATTTTTCCCCGCGGAGCAGGGGTTGGCCTTTTTCGGGCGACGTGGTCCCCTTTTTGAAGCAATGTTTTACGGCCGGATGCCCTCTTGTCGCCTTTTGCGACACACAGGGAATTACCAGTGAACTGGTACTCAATTTGCGGACCTCGGAAGGATGACAGGCTGAGTCAACCCCGCTGGCGTTAATTCAGCGATCGACCGGGATTCGAACCCAGGATCCTCGGATCCCAAGCCGGCACCCTAACCGCTAAGCGAACACCAGGCTAATGAGATTAATATGATGACAGGTAATACCCCCCCGTCTTCCTGTTGCAAATGTTGCTAAATCAGTTTGTATTCCCTGGCTTACCATGTAAAATCCTGTTCTTTGTGTTTTTATTAAATAAACGATGGCGGAACTGTTGTTTATTTTAGCTTTATTAAACTCCTTTATTTGCTGTTTGCTAATAGTGCTTCCACATATCTCATTATCCTCACCAAGTGGATAATATTCTTCTTTACGTAATTGATTTCATTCTTGTAGGTCTTGTAGGTTTATTGTAGGTCTTGTGGGTCTTGTGGGTCTTGAGCAAAGCATTCAAAGTACTCTGCCAACTACCAGAGATTTCTAGCATATAATGTTTCTGTTTAAGCTCCTTGTGTCTATATCCAGGAAAGTTTCGCCATCATCGGACAAAGCATTTTCACTTATGGGGATGCCGTTTCTTCCACTTTTGTGATCTCCTGCTGTACAATCTCGATTATGCACAAAATCCATTGCATTTGTATTTCAACTGATCGTTCATAACTTTAGTTTATGTTTCATAATGGCACAGCATTTACATAAGTGTACCATCACATTTCTTCCCGAACTGCTCGGCTGCTTTATCCACCAAATATGCCGAGCCACAAACATGTTTAAAAGCAAATAACAAGCCTGTTAAAGGATGGACACACGAATTAAACTAGAACGCCACTCAGTAGAGCGCATACTCCCGCCGTGGGTCAAGTTGGAAAAATACGTTTTGTTTAACATCCCCTCTCCCCAAAACAATAAATGAAAAAGACACACATCCCCTCACACACACATCCCCTCTCCCCAAAAGCCCTATCTTCCAATGGTAAAAAAAATCATTCAAAAAATTCCTGGATCCGGAATAATATCCTGAGCTTCACCAAAAACTAATCAATTCTTCCTTATCCCAAGGGCAATCATCCCACCAACTTTCATCCAAATCCGTTCAGAACTTTTCCAGATATCTTGTTCACAAACACACGGACACACATACGCACAAGCGCGCGCGTGCACACACACACACACACACACACACACACACACACACATGATCGAATGCATTACTCCCTGGCGGGAGTAATAAACCTGAAAATCGCAGAGCCAGAATTATTTATTTGGTCTGGGAAGCCCATGCGAGGTTTCTTCTTCTTCAGCCTCTCACAACCCTGGGTGAATATGCGATCTTTAAAAAAAAAAGTCGGAATTTTGCCAAATCTGTTTCATTCGTTTGTTAATATACCTCAGCCATTGACAAATCTGGAATTATAATTTTATTTGAGGTTCAAATTAACCCGGGAGATTGTGTCAAACGATGCCTGCAAGTCTGTACATGTGATAAATAATTAATCGTCCAAAGTCGAGGACTCTTCTTCTTCACGCAATAACAACTTCTAGCTTCCAGACCGTACATCCAATCATCTTCAAATTTTGCACACTTGTTGCTCTTCGTGACTTCTAATAGAGTATGAAGTTTCACGGCGATCAATGAAGTGGTTCAAGAGATATAAATGTTTTTATTATTTGCGTTTAATTAACGATATCTGCCAAACCACGTGACCTATCGCAAATTCCAAAAGGAGATTTTAGTAGACTGATATGCTGAACAGATCTGTGAAGTTTCCCCTCGATTGGATCACAAATGAGGGAGGAGCTAGGTTTTAAACGTTTGTGCTTAAAAACGTCATAGCTCTGAAACCATGTGATGCATGATGTCATGCTCGTCGACTTTTTTGTTCATCATGGGTATGCGATTCTGCCTGCCAGGTTTGGCCTCGATCTGTTCAGGCGTTTTGGAGAAAATTGGATTTTAGTGTTTTTCACTCAAAACAATATGGCGGCCGAACCACGTGACCTATGACGTCATAATTACCATTAAAATATTCTACAGACCGAGTCCCTCCTATGGTGAAAATTTGCTCAATCGGTCCAATTATTGCAGAGAAAAAATGGTTTTTAAAGGAAAAAAAAAAAATCCTGAAAAAATTCCCCCAAAAAATTCCTGGATCCGGAATAATATCCTGAGCTTCACCAAAAACTAATCAATTCTTCCTTATCACAAGGGGAATCATCCCACCAAATTTCATCCAAATCCGTTCGGAACTTTTCCAGATATCTTGTTCACAAACACACGAACACACAAACGCACGAACACACATACGCACATGCACACACACACACACACGGACGGACACGATCGCATGCATTACTCCCTCGCGGGAGTAATTAATTCGGTGTGATTATGTAATGTGATCTTGTGGCTGTCCAATTTGCACTTTGAACTGGAAGGGCCCTCGGTAGAGCGCAAACCTCTGCCAGGCTGAACAGTTTACATTTTGTATCCCACTGACAGGCCGGATCTGGTTCCGGAGGCCCTTAACCAAATTCGAATTGGCTTCTTCTTGTCATCTACCCAATTCATCCACTTAGTTTTGTCATAACTCGTCCACAACTTTTTGAAATATCATCCGATATATAGTTTTTATCCCTGGTGTTGGGCTAGGGGCTAGGGTGCCGGCTTAGGATCCTAGGATCCTGGGTTCGAATCCCGGTCGATCGCTGAATTAATGCCAGGGGGGTTGACTCAGCCTGTCATCCTTCCGAGGTCGGCTAATTGAGTACCAGTTCAGTGGTAATTCCCTGTTTGTCGTTGAAGGCGGCAAAAAGGGTTGGTGTCAGGAAGGGCATCCGGCCGTAAAACATTGCTTCAAAAAGGGGACCAAAAAACAACAACTACCACGGTCCCCGAAAAGGCCAACCCCCGCTTTGCGGGGAAAAATGGCCTCTAAACGGTGGTTTATATAGTTTTTAGCCCCATCTCTCAATGGTGAAGAATTACTTTAAAATCTATATTTACTGTATATATAAAATTCTCGCATCTGAATTTTCGCCAAAATCGAATCTATTAGGCCTCGTCACACACCTAACTTGTCCACCAAATTTCGTCCCAATCAGTCCATAACTTTTTGAGATATAGTGATTATATATATATATATCAGTCCACAATAGATATATATATATATATCGCAGTGCAGTGCCTTTGAAAAGGGGACACGTAAGACGGCCGAGAGAAACAGCCAGGAAGCAAGCCACAGTGCTGTATGTCCTGGGGTTGTACTTCAGCAGGGAAAGGATGTGAGGAGGAGAGTGAAATGGCCAGGTATGGGAGAAAGGGAAGTATAAAGGTGGGTGTTTGAGTATTCCACCATGTTTGTTTGGTGATGTGGATTCTGGATGTGGAGGCGATTTTGTTATTGTAGTCTGCATTCGCACTGGCTGGGGCTGGGGGTATGTACGCATCCAGGTGGTCTTGCTGCATGTGGATGTGTATGTGCCCCTGCTGGCCCACCTTAGCTGACCGTATCGAGGTTGAAGGGCCGAAACGGGATGATACTGAGGCCCTCGAATGAGGACCCGGTCAGTGCGGCACACTTGTGACCAGGTGTGTTTTGAACTTATATACTTATATATATATATATAATTTCAACTTCAATTGTTTATAAAATGTGATATCACGTATATTACAAATACATTTGTGCAAAATAATTGTTTGAATTATGATTGGTTTAAACCATGACAAAACGGCAACTCGGGTACAGTCATTTATCTATATATCGACACATCTGGGCAGTGTCTGTGTTGTCACTTAACGACTCCCTCAAACTTTTGTTTCCGTGGTTGTGAAGTGTTTTTAATAACGTTGTGGTGGTTTTGAATCACGTGGTGGTGAGGTGTTTTGAATTATGTGGTGGTGAGGTGTTTTTAAATCACATGGTGGTGAGGTGTTTTGAATTACATGGTGGTGAGGTATTTATAATTACATGGTGGTGAGGTATTTATAATTACGTGGTGGTGAGGTGTTTTGAATTATGTGGTGGTGAGGTGTTTTTAAATCACATGGTGGTGAGGTGTTTTGAATTACGTGGTGGTGAGGTATTTATAATTACGTGGTGGTGAGGTGTTTTTAATTATGTGGTGGTGACGTATTTATAATTACGTGGTGGTGAGGTGTTTTTAATTATGTGGTGGTGAGGTATTTATAATTACGTGGTGGTGAGGTGTTTTGAATTACGTGGTGGTGAGGTATTTATAATTACGTGGTGGTGAGGTGTTTTTAATTATGTGGTGGTGAGTTATTTATAATTACGTGGTGGTGAGGTGTTTTGAATTATGTGGTGGTGAGGTATTTATAATTACGTGTTGGTGAGGTGTTTTGAATTATGTGGTGGTGAGGTGTTTTTAAATCACATGGTGGTTAGGTGTTTTGAATTACGTGGTGGTGAGGTATTTATAATTACGTGGTGGTGAGGTGTTTTTAATTATGTGGTGGTGAGGTATTTATAATTACGTGGTGAGGTGTTTTGAATTACGTGGTGGTGAGGTATTTATAATTACATGGTGGTGAGGTGTTTTTAATTATGTGGTGACGAGGTGTTTTGAATTACTTGGTGGTGAGGTATTTATAATTACGTGGTGGTGAGGTGTTTTTAATTATGTGGTGGTGAGGTATTTATAATTACGTGGTGGTGAGGTGTTTTTAATTATGTGGTGGTGACGTATTTATAATTACGTGGTGGTGAGGTTTTTTAATTATGTGGTGGTGAGGTATTTATAATTACGTGGTGGTGAGGTGTTTTGAATTACGTGGTGGTGAGGTATTTATAATTACGTGGTGGTGAGGTGTTTTTAATTATGTGGTGGTGAGTTATTTATAATTACGTGGTGGTGAGGTGTTTTGAATTATGTGGTGGTGAGGTATTTATAATTACGTGTTGGTGAGGTGTTTTGAATTATGTGGTGGTGAGGTGTTTTTAAATCACATGGTGGTTAGGTGTTTTGAATTACGTGGTGGTGAGGTATTTATAATTACGTGGTGGTGAGGTGTTTTTAATTATGTGGTGGTGAGGCATTTATAATTACGTGGTGAGGTGTTTTGAATTACGTGGTGGTGAGGTATTTATAATTACATGGTGGTGAGGTGTTTTTAATTATGTGGTGACGAGGTGTTTTGAATTACTTGGTGGTGAGGTATTTATAATTACGTGGTGGTGAGGTGTTTTTAATTATGTGGTGGTGAGGTATTTATAATTACGTGGTGGTGAGGTGTTTTTAATTATGTGGTGGTGACGTATTTATAATTACGTGGTGGTGAGGTGTTTTTAATTATGTGGTGGTGAGGTATTTATAATTACGTGGTGGTGAGGTGTTTTGAATTACGTGGTGGTGAGGTATTTATAATTACGTGGTGGTGAGGTGTTTTTAATTATGTGGTGGTGAGGTATTTATAATTACGTGGTGAGGTGTTTTGAATTACGTGGTGGTGAGGTATTTATAATTACATGGTGGTGAGGTGTTTTTAATTATGTGGTGACGAGGTGTTTTGAATTACTTGGTGGTGAGGTATTTATAATTACGTGGTGGTGAGGTGTTTTTAATTACATGGTGGTGAGGTATTTATAATTACGTGGTGGTGAGGTGTTTTTAATTATGTGGTGGTGAGGTGTTTTTCATTTTGTGAATGTGAGGTGTTTTTCTTACGTGTTTTATGGCTGTGAGGTGTTTTTATTACGTGTTTTATGGCTGTGAGGTGTTTTTATTACGTTTTATGGCTGTGAGGTGTTTTTATTACGTGTTTTATGGCTGTGAGGTGTTTTTATCACGTGTTTTATGGCTGTGAGGTGTTTTTATCACGTGTATTATGGCTGTGAGGTGTTTTTATTACGTGTTTTATGGCTGTGAGGTGTTTTTATTACGTTTTATGGCTGTGAGGTGTTTTTATTACGTGTTTTATGGCTGTGAGGTGTTTTTATTACGTGTTTTATGACTGTGAGGTGTTTTTATTTCGTGTTTTATGGCTGTGAGGTGTTTTTATTACGTGTTTTATGGCTGTGAGGTGTTTTTATTACGTGTTTTATGGCTGAGGTGTTTTTATCACGTGTTTTATGGCTGTGAGGTGTTTTTATCACGTGTTTTATGGCTGTGAGGTGTTTTTATTACGTGTTTTATGGCTGTGAGGTGTTTTTATTACGTGTTTTATGGCTGTGAGGTGTTTTTATCACGTGTTTTATGGCTGTGAGGTGTTTTTATTACGTGTTTTATGGCTGTGAGGTGTTTTTATTTCGTGTTTTATGGCTGTGAGGTGTTTTTATTACGTGTTTTATGGCTGAGGTGTTTTTATCACGTGTTTTATGGCTGTGAGGTGTTTTTATTACGTGTTTTATGGCTGTGAGGTGTTTTTATTACGTGTTTTATGGCTGTGAGGTGTTTTTATTACGTGTTTTATGGCTGTGAGGTGTTTTTATTTCGTGTTTTATGGCTGTGAGGTGTTTTTATGTCGTGTTTTATGGCTGTGAGGTGTTTTTATAACGTGTTTTATGGCTGTGAGGTGTTTTTATTACGTTTTATGGCTGTGAGGTGTTTTTATTTTGTGTTTTATGGCTGTGAGGTGTTTTTATTACGTTTTATGGCTGTGAGGTGTTTTTATTTCGTGTTTTATGGCTGTGAGGTGTTTTTATTACGTTTTATGGCTGTGAGGTGTTTTTATAACGTGTTTTATGGCTGTGAGGTGTTTTTATTACGTTTTATGGCTGTGAGGTGTTTTTATTACGTTTTATGGCTGTGAGGTGTTTTTATTTCGTGTTTTATGGCTGTGAGGTGTTTTTATTACGTGTTTTATGGCTGAGGTGTTTTTATCACGTGTTTTATGGCTGTGAGGTGTTTTTATTACGTGTTTTATGGCTGTGAGGTGTTTTTATTACGTGTTTTATGGCTGTGAGGTGTTTTTATTACGTGTTTTATGGCTGTGAGGTGTTTTTATTTCGTGTTTTATGGCTGTGAGGTGTTTTTATGTCGTGTTTTATGGCTGTGAGGTGTTTTTATAACGTGTTTTATGGCTGTGAGGTGTTTTTATTACGTTTTATGGCTGTGAGGTGTTTTTATTACGTTTTATGGCTGTGAGGTGTTTTTATTTTGTGTTTTATGGCTGTGAGGTGTTTTTATTACGTTTTATGGCTGTGAGGTGTTTTTATTTCGTGTTTTATGGCTGTGAGGTGTTTTTATTACGTTTTATGGCTGTGAGGTGTTTTTATTACGTTTTATGGCTGTGAGGTGTTTTTATTTCGTGTTTTATGGCTGTGAGGTGTTTTTATCACGTGTTTTATGGCTGTGAGGTGTTTTTATCACGTATTTTATGGCTGTGAGGTGTTTTTATCACGTGTTTTATGGCTGTGAGGTGTTTTTATTACGTGTGTTATGGCTGTGAGGTGTTTTTATTACGTTTTATGGCTGTGAGGTGTTTTTATTACGTGTTTTATGGCTGTGAGGTGTTTTTATTACGTTTTATGGCTGTGAGGTGTTTTTATTACGTGTTTTATGGCTGTGAGGTGTTTTTATTTCGTGTTTTATGGCTGTGAGGTGTTTTTATTACGTGTTTTATGGCTGTGAGGTGTTTTTATTACGTGTTTTATGGCTGTGAGGTGTTTTTATTACGTGTTTTATGGCTGTGAGGTGTTTTTATTACGTGTTTTATGGCTGTGAGGTGTTTTTATTTCGTGTTTTATGGCTGTGAGGTGTTTTTATTACGTGTTTTATGGCTGTGAGGTGTTTTTATTACGTGTTTTATGGCTGTGAGGTGTTTTTATTACGTGTTTTATGGCTGTGAGGTGTTTTTATTACGTGTTTTATGGCTGTGAGGTGTTTTTATTACGTGTTTTATGGCTGTGAGGTGTTTTTATTATGTGTTTTATGGCTGTGAGGTGTTTTTATCACGTGTTTTATGGCTGTGAGGTGTTTTTATTACGTGTTTTATGGCTGTGAGGTGTTTTTATTTCGTGTTTTATGGCTGTGAGGTGTTTTTATTACGTTTTATGGCTGTGAGGTGTTTTTATTACGTGTTTTATGGCTGTGAGGTGTTTTTATCACGTGTTTTATGGCTGTGAGGTGTTTTTATCACGTGTTTTATGGCTGTGAGGTGTTTTTATTTCGTGTTTTATGGCTGTGAGGTGTTTTTATTACGTGTTTTATGGCTGTGAGGTGTTTTTATTACGTGTTTTATGGCTGTGAGGTGTTTTTATTACGTTTTATGGCTGTGAGGTGTTTTTATTACGTGTTTTATGGCTGTGAGGTGTTTTTATTACGTGTTTTATGGCTGTGAGGTGTTTTTATTACGTGTTTTATGGCTGTGAGGTGTTTTTATTTCGTGTTTTATGGCTGTGAGGTGTTTTTATTACGTGTTTTATGGCTGTGAGGTGTTTTTATTACGTGTTTTATGGCTGTGAGGTGTTTTTATTACGTGTTTTATGGCTGTGAGGTGTTTTTATTACGTGTTTTATGGCTGTGAGGTGTTTTTATTACGTGTTTTATGGCTGTGAGGTGTTTTTATTATGTGTTTTATGGCTGTGAGGTGTTTTTATTATGTGTTTTATGGCTGTGAGGTGTTTTTATTTCGTGTTTTATGGCTGTGAGGTGTTTTTATTACGTGTTTTATGGCTGTGAGGTGTTTTTATTACGTGTTTTATGGCTGTGAGGTGTTTTTATTATGTGTTTTATGGCTGTGAGGTGTTTTTATTTCGTGTTTTATGGCTGTGAGGTGTTTTTATTACGTGTTTTATGGCTGTGAGGTGTTTTTATTACGTGTTTTATGGCTGTGAGGTGTTTTTATTACGTGTTTTATGGCTGTGAGGTGTTTTTATCACGTGTTTTATGGCTGTGAGGTGTTTTTATCACGTGTTTTATGGCTGTGAGGTGTTTTTATTACGTTTTATGGCTGTGAGGTGTTTTTATTTCGTGTTTTATGGCTGTGAGGTGTTTTTATTACGTTTTATGGCTGTGAGGTGTTTTTATTACGTGTTTTATGGCTGTGAGGTGTTTTTATTACGTGTTTTATGGCTGTGAGGTGTTTTTATTACGTGTTTTATGGCTGTGAGGTGTTTTTATTTCGTGTTTTATGGCTGTGAGGTGTTTTTATTACGTGTTTTATGGCTGTGAGGTGTTTTTATTACGTGTTTTATGGCTGTGAGGTGTTTTTATTACGTGTTTTATGGCTGTGAGGTATTTTTATTACGTGTTTTATGGCTGTGAGGTGTTTTTATTTCGTGTTTTATGGCTGTGAGGTGTTTTTATTACGTGTTTTATGGCTGTGAGGTGTTTTTATTACGTGTTTTATGGCTGTGAGGTGTTTTTATTACGTGTTTTATGGCTGTGAGGTGTTTTTATTACGTGTTTTATGGCTGTGAGGTGTTTTTATTACGTGTTTTATGGCTGTGAGGTGTTTTTATTATGTGTTTTATGGCTGTGAGGTGTTTTTATCACGTGTTTTATGGCTGTGAGGTGTTTTTATTACGTGTTTTATGGCTGTGAGGTGTTTTTATTTCGTGTTTTATGGCTGTGAGGTGTTTTTATTACGTTTTATGGCTGTGAGGTGTTTTTATTACGTGTTTTATGGCTGTGAGGTGTTTTTATCACGTGTTTTATGGCTGTGAGGTGTTTTTATCACGTGTTTTATGGCTGTGAGGTGTTTTTATTACGTTTTATGGCTGTGAGGTGTTTTTATTTCGTGTTTTATGGCTGTGAGGTGTTTTTATTACGTTTTATGGCTGTGAGGTGTTTTTATTACGTGTTTTATGGCTGTGAGGTGTTTTTATTACGTGTTTTATGGCTGTGAGGTGTTTTTATTACGTGTTTTATGGCTGTGAGGTGTTTTTATTACGTGTTTTATGGCTGTGAGGTGTTTTTATTTCGTGTTTTATGGCTGTGAGGTGTTTTTATTACGTGTTTTATGGCTGTGAGGTGTTTTTATTACGTGTTTTATGGCTGTGAGGTGTTTTTATTACGTGTTTTATGGCTGTGAGGTGTTTTTATTACGTGTTTTATGGCTGTGAGGTGTTTTTATTACGTGTTTTATGGCTGTGAGGTGTTTTTATTATGTGTTTTATGGCTGTGAGGTGTTTTTATCACGTGTTTTATGGCTGTGAGGTGTTTTTATTACGTGTTTTATGGCTGTGAGGTGTTTTTATTTCGTGTTTTATGGCTGTGAGGTGTTTTTATTTCGTGTTTTATGGCTGTGAGGTGTTTTTATTACGTTTTATGGCTGTGAGGTGTTTTTATTTCGTGTTTTATGGCTGTGAGGTATATATATATATATAGATAGATAGATAGATATTATATAGATAGATAGATAGATATTAGATAGATAGATAGATAGATATATATATATATATATATATATATATATATATATATATATATATATATATATATATATATACATATATATATATATATATATATATATATATGTTTTTAGGCTTCACACTTTGAAATATTGGATCTGGATATGGATCTTCACCAAAATCGAAATGTTTCTTCCTTGTCAGACACCCAACCTGTCCACCAAGTTTTTTGTTTTTTTTCACACCAAGTCGAGGCTCGTGTGGGAGTTAACACATAGAACATATAATAAAGGGAGCGGGAGACAAGAGGGGTAAAAAGAGGGAAGCACAACAACAGTGGGAAACAGGGACATCGGGAGATCCGTGGAAGGGAAGGGGCTGGAGCGGGTACACGGCATAAACAAATAGACACTACTAGGACTTTCAGGAAAGAAAAATAATGAATATGAATTGAAATGAAAGGAAATATGAAATATGAATTATGAATATGAATATGAAATATGAATGAAAGGTGAAAATAATGAAACAGGAAAGAAAGCGGATATATAAAAAAGGCGAAAAAGGTTTTGACCGAATCAGTCCACAACTTTTTGAAATGTCATGCTACATAACATTTTTGGCCCTATTACTCAATGGTGAAGAAACACTTAAAAAAATAATGGATCTGGATCGGGATCTTCACCAAAATGTAATAATTTCGTCCTTGTCCCACACTCAACCTGTGCACCAAATTTCGTCCGAATCTGTCCACAACTTTTTGAGATATCCTGCTCACAGACAAACAAACAGACAGGGGTGAGAACATAACCTCCCTCCATCTTCAGTGGTGGAAGTAACTAGAAAACTACCACTCTGGTGATGCAACATGGAGAATGTAAACATTACATTTTACTAAATATGATTAACAAGCAACAGAGCAGAATACTTTACATTTCTTTATTATTACTGCTATAAATGGTACACTTACTTATATCACCTTGTTTGTGTTTTTTAAACTTCGAGAAATTCCAAAAATTACGACATCATTCTAGATTTTGATGGCACCAAAAACAAAGGGAAAGTTCCAAAATATCATCACCTGGCTGTTCAATCTCCATGCTATTTGCTGTCCATTAAGAAGCATTTACACAACATTGTGAACGTCGTGATTAAACATTTTAAATGCGACTGGAATTGATGAAAGCAGTCGCAAAAGGATGAATTTAAAAAAGAATCCTGCAAATGCTCATTTTATAATCATCGCCCTCAAATTACACCAGACGGGTGTGAAAACCGGTCCAAAATCAGCGATCGGTGCAAAATCAGGGTCCATATGATGCTCTGTCGGTGCTTGCCGAAACAGCCCCGGCGCACAGACGACACACTGGGTGGTTTGCTCTTCTTGTTCTCTTTTTCCCAGCGGTCGTCATGGCAGCAATTTGTAATTTGACAATGTGCCAGCACACTTGCCCACTCTTGTGGAAAAAAAAAAAAACACCGTGGGATCTTTAACGTCCACCAGCAAATGCCAGCACATGGGGCACCCGGTTTAATTTATATGCCAAAGGACGGCGGACTTATTGATGTATTGCGCGGCCTGATAAGCACCAGCGTTTATAATTGGGTCGGGAATCAAACCCAGACGACACGGCTCAAAGGCGAGCACATTACCTCAAAACTATCTCACAGCCAAAAAGCGATTAGTACCACATAATGTTGGTCCAAAAAAATTCCTGTGCAGAAAAGTGAATTGTTGCCGTTGATTCGAGGCTGATCCTAAACTCTAAAGTTGTCTCGACTAAGTAGGCTTGCCATGAAGTCCAGAAGGAACTCTTCAAGACCATTTCATCATCTCCTCCTACATACCTGCTTTCCTCCTCCTGCACCAGCACAGACATCGACACAGGCCTTTCCTCCACCAAAACAAGGAAAGCAGCTCAGGAATTGATGGCAGCCATCCTGAATTATTGAAGAACTCGTGACCTCACAGACGTGATTGGTTGGCTTCTCTTTTCATCAACATCCATGCAACTGGAGTCATACCATCAACCTGGAGAGAGGCTGAAAGTCATTGCCATCCGTAAGCCAGGGAATCCTGCTGCTGACCCATCTAGCTATCGGCCCACATCTCTGATGCGTACGACATACAGGTCGTTCCAGCCAGGCTCTCTCCAATGGTAGAGACCAGCCTTCCCACCAAGGAACGAGCTTGGTTCAGACCTGGTTCAGACCTGGTTCAGAACTGGTTCAGAACTGGTTCAGACCTGCTTCAGACCTGCTTCAGACCTGCTTCAGACCTGCTTCAGACCTGCTTCAGACCTGCTTCAGACCTGGTTCAGAACTGGTTCAGAACTGGTTCAGAACTGGTTCAGAACTGTTCAGCCTGGTGAACGTATGCACTCCACCCTCGCCAGAGGAGAGGGTATTGCATTTGAATCCGTTTGTTTGTCTGTCTATCCACACAGAATAAATATGGTTGTTCTGCAACATTTGGTCCGATTGACAGAAAATGTTCACCATAGTTGCGCCGCATCTCGTAGAATTTTTATGATAATTATGACGTCATAGGTCATGTGGTACGGGCGCCATCTTGGCAAAACCGAAAAAATTTGCACCTCTATATCTCCGAAAGCCCTGCATAGAAAAAATTGAGACATGGCTCATTGTAAATAACTCTCCATAGGAGAATAACATATGTTAATGATGGTCATAGGTGCCTCCATTATGACATCATAATTCGACAAGTACAAAACTTCATCTGATCCAGATGGAATTTCTTGAGCGTCATCTGGGGATAAATTGGTGGAGAAAAAAGTAATAATGATGACGTCATCGGTCAGGTGGTTCGGCCGCCATATTTGTTTCAACACAAAAGCCTTAAAAATCACGAAAAACACCTTCTGGCGAGGGTCTGCAATCTCCGATTGCTCTTTCTTGTTTTAAATTAGTTTCAATGACATTCCTAGACAATGGACAACTCAACATAGTAGTTGGGACCTCGGCATTGTAAAACTGTGCTCAGATAGGAACACCAAACAGGACTGCCAGGTTTTATCGTTTGTTTTTCCTTGATATTTTCAAGGTGCAATTAAAAGAATTCCTCGAAAGCAAATATGAATCTCTCTCCTGTTGGTGGTTCTTCAGTAGGAGGAATTTTCAGTACTTTCTTGTATAAATCCCAGTGCGCCGCAATATTGTGGAAACTGAAAAACCTTCACTCCCCCGCATGAGGAGGCATGACATGTCAGATTGTGCTTCGATGACAGCCATGCCCGGATAAACTAATTGCTACTGAAAAGATAATTCTTATGAATACATTTTCCGCCCGTTCCCCACTGTGAGGACCTTGCACACTCGATTGTGAGTCAGCACTTATAATCCACAGCAATTTGCACATTGCGTAATATGAACTTTACCGCACTTTTCTAGTACATACCTGACTGGGCTGCTTAATCTGGCATCATAAAGGAAAAAGAAAACTTCTGCTTCATCGCCAAAGACGTTGCACGAGAAACTCCTCAAGACAAGTGAAAGATGGTGAGTGGAAGAAGTTGGCCACGCAGGCTGCATGCTTCGGCCCAGTCTGCTCTCCGACTGCGCGCACACAACATGCATGTTCCAATCACTTTCAATCGACTTTGGGCAATTCTTACTTGGTTATCATTGCTCATTTCAACTGACTCTTCTCTTAGCTAGTCTCCACTTCAATTTAAACAAGCTTCATCAAATAATTCCCACCTACATCAAATATTAATTATTCCCTTTATCCTCCGATTCCACTTCCTTGTGCTCTTTATTCTCCCTCTCTCACCCTTAACTCCAACTTCCTAACATTCCTCAATCTCTAGCCCCAATCAGTCCCTCAATTCCAACTCCAGTTTATATGATTCCATTGCCTCTGTTTATCGAAGTCTAACAATCGAACGACATAATTGAGTAAATAATTATTATAAGGCAGAAGGAGAAAATATGACTCGATTCCATCAACGATTTAAAGGATAGGAAACCATCATCCTTTCATAAAGCTTTCGGTCACACTCCATGATAGTCATGCTCCGAGATAAGACGATTCAAAGGGACAATAAGGTATCCAAGCGCAGAAAGCTTTCCAACGCAAGAAGTGAGAGGTGAGAGGTGAGAGGTGAGAGGTCATGAGCAGGTTATGGTGAGATGTGGAATGTTGTGCTCATTCCAATCACAAAAAATGAATCGTGTACTGTGTGCAGAAGGGTAACCAAAGCAATTGTAGGAGACGTGCATAAAAGACACATACCCGGGCGAGGCTTTGCAGGGCGTTGTGCCTGCTGGACGCATGCTGCAGGACAGACACACAGACAGATACAGATGGAAACCAAGACAAACAGGATGTCTCGATGGTATAAACAGCACAAAGCATGAGGATGGTGCAGAAAACGTTCTGGTTTTGGTTTTTCCGTCAATTTCATTTCCATCTGCTTACCTGAAGAGTGAAGACAAACAATTGAATGTAGGAAACCAAATCCGAGAGAAAAAGAATTTCAGGCTGCAAAGCTCAAGAGTAATAAAAAAAATAAAAACAACCACCTTTAGAGGCCATTTTTTCCCCGCAAAGCGGGGGTTGGCCTTTTTCGGGGACCGTGGTTGTTGTTGTTTTTCGGTCCCCTTTTTGAAGCAATGTTTTACGGCCGGATGCCCTTCCTGCCGCCAACCCTTTTTGTCGCCTTTTTACGACAAACAGCGAATTACCAGTGAACTGGTACTCAATAATTATTTAAAAATTAACAACGATGGAACATAACAATCAGAATTATTCTACAAGTCAAAATCGACCCCGACGCAACCTCATGGAGCAATGATCGAGAGAATGCTCATTACTTAGATTTCTCAAGCTGCTGGTTTTCTGAGCGATTTGAAGGATGGGGGGGAAGCGGTGTTCTGCATCATAGATTTTCAGCAACACAAATGACAGTAAAAAGAGGGAGGTGAAAGGAACATTTGCATGGGGACAGATGGGAGGATCACAGAGGATGAGGAAATCTCCCAGAATGCAGTGCCAATGTTTGGCAAAGCAAAACTTACAAACCATCATGTGCCAGAATATGCACACGAGCTCCAAACCCGACAGGTAAAGCATAATGCAAGCAAGTCTCACTTGCACAGTTGAGTCTTGCACTGTCGCATCCTCCTCTTGTCATGTAATATTGAGCGAGGAATTATATATATGTACATAAATATATATATATATACGACAAATAGAGGGAGATACTTTTAACTTATCACCACTCTACTGTTCCTTTTGTCCTGTTACATCCTGATACATCCAGTGTTCCATGAGCCTTGTATACATAAAACAAAAATAAATAAATAAAATAAGAAAGGACAAGTTAAAAGTATACAACGGACACAGACAGTTTCCACCTTTTGACTCGACATGGTCCATGATCATCTACAAATGTCATGCCATTTCAAATGCACTATATACTCCAACATTGTGCGAGGTAAGGTGTTTTATTCACTCTCTAGTTGCCCTCGCCAGACGAGCGGTTATTGCATTTGAGTCAGTTTGTTACTTGCCGGAAAAAATTCCGGCAAGTATGTTGGTTGGTTGGCTTGTCTGTCTGTCTGTCTGTCTGTCTATTTGTGTGCAGTACTACGTCTACATCGTTGCACATAGCGTCACCGTACTTTCACACATATTTGCCTTGCCCTGGAATAGACTGTGCCCAATTTTTAACTCTCTAGGCCCAAGGCCTCCATTTTGACGTCATAATTCGATAATTCGACAAGTACAAAACTTCATCCGATCAAGATGAAATTTCTTGAGCATAATCTAAGAATAAATTAGTTTAGAAAACAAATAATGATGACGTCATCGGTCACGTAGTTCGGCCGCCATCTTGGAAAACCGAAAAACTTCGCACATCTATATCTCCGAAAGTGCTGAATAGAAAAAATTGAGACATGGCTCATTGTAAAGAACTCTCCATGGGGAATAAAATATGTTAATGATGATGTCATCGGTCACGTGGTTCGGCCGCCATCTTGGAAAAACCGAAAAACTTAATCCAAAATGGCCGATAAAAAAGTACATTCCGGCAAGTCCTCGGTCTCTGGCCGATTTTTCATTTGTTTGTTTGTCTGCACAGAACAAGTATGATTTTCTCTGCAACCGTTGGTCCGTTTGAGACGAAATTTTCACCATAAGTGCACCTCCTCATGTAGAATTTGAATGATAATTATGATGTCATAGGTCACATGGTACAGGCACCATCTTGAAAATATGAAAAACTTTGCACCTCTATCTCCGAAAGCAATGCGAAGAAAAAAAATTCAGACATGGCTCATTGTAAATAACTCTCTGTATACAACAACAACAACAACAACAACAACAACAGGCATTTTAAGGCCAAATTTTCCCTGCAAGAGCGGGTGTTAGCCTTGCGGTCCCCATGACAATCTTCTCCATTTTGCCATATTTTCTGCATCTCCCCTTGTTAACCCCCTTGCCCGCATTTCTTCTTCGACCATCTTTAGCCAAGTCTTTCTCGGTCTTCCCCGTCCTCTACTTCCTTCTACATTCATTTCCATCACTCTTCTCAACCAGTCACTTTCATCCTTCCTCAACACATGACCAAACCATCTCAACCTGTTCCTCTTCACAGCATCAATCACAGGCTCTATTCCCATCATCTTTCGCAATTCATCATTTGTCTTCCTCTCTCTCAACGATACTCCACACATCCACGGAACCATTCGCATTTCCACCCTTTCCAGCCTTCGTTGCTGCTCTACGTTCTGTATGGGGAATAATATATGTTAATGGTGATGTAATAGGTTCCTCCATTATGATGTCATAATTCGACAAGTACAAAACTTCATCCGATCAAGATGAAATTTCTTGAGCGTCATCTGGTGATAAATTGTTGGAGAAAAAATAATAGTGACATCAGTCACGTGGTTCAGCCACCATTTTTGTTTTAACACAAAACCCTAAAAAACCACTAAAAACCCTTTTTATTCGATATGGCGAAACAGATGTAGACAAAACATTATATGCATGATCGCATACCCATGACAAATAAATTACAATACTGAATTCGGTTTTATAAAGAGGACGTCATGTGTCTCGCGTGTCTGATAAAAGTGCCGTTGTACAAAATAATGAAAGAATGTACAAAAAGACCCCACAAAGTACACCGCAAAAACACGTCCTGTCGAGGGTCTGCAATCTCTGATTGCTCTTTCTAGTTACCCTCACCTGAGGAGAGGGCATTGCATTCGAGTCCGTTTGTTACTTGCCGGAATCGATTCCGGCAAGTATGTTGGTTGGTTGGTTGGTTGGTTGGTTGGTTGGTTTGTCTGTCTGTCTGTTTGTGCGCAGTACTACGTCCACATCTACATCCTTACACATAGCATCGCCACACTTTACACACATATTTGCCTTGCCCTGGAATAGACTGTGCCCAATTTTTAACACTCTAGGCCCAATGTCAAGCTCAAGGTCACCCAAAACGTGAAATCAGGGGGGTCGAGTTTTCATTTAAAATATATTTCAAACCACTATAACTCTAAAAGTACAAGAGATATGCATACACTTACTCTTACTGACATATAGGAAGTCACATACGACATTTCATTTGGCACCATGACCTTTGACCTTGAGTGACCTTGAAAGGTCAAACTCAAGGTCAAAAATTGTTTTTTTACTTATAACTCTGTCAAACATCCGATTCCCTTCCAACCAACACAAAAATGTTCATTATTCAATTCCCGAAAAATAACATTTGGCATAAAATGGTCAAAAATGCTGTTTTAATTATTTTTGGGGTCAAAGGTCAAGGGTCCAAGTTTTCATTGAAAATATATTTCAAACCACTTAGGGGTGTTGCAAAATAAATGATACTTTTTTTCCCCAAATAAAAGATGAAATGAAGTTTCAATCGGATGAAAATCCAACCATAGGCTTTATTTCATTCAAAAATTAAAAACTCACATTTAATATGCATCAATACGTCCACCATTATCTTCAGAAACCATTTGAAGTTGACTTTTAAAAGATTTCAGCAAAGACACGAACATTAGTCGCAAATATGATGGAGACAACACGCAGGCAACATGCATGACACGTCATGATGACGCACGCGAAATTTGAATTAAAAAATCACGGACATGTGGTCAATGCAATCTGGGGGGAAAAAGTATCATTTATTTTGCAACACCCTACATAACTCTGAAAGGACAAGAGATATGCATACAATTACTCAGTTACCTTCCATTGATTAGCGTATATACTATATAGATGTATAGATTTCCCGCCATTTTGATCCAAAATGGCCGATAAAAAAAGTACATTCCAGCAAGTCCTGACCGATTTTTCATCTGTTTGTCTGTTTGTTTGTCCGCACAGAATAAATATGATTTTCTCTGCAACCGTTGGTCTGATTGACAGGAAAATTTCACCATAGGTGCAATTCCACCTGGAGAATTTTTTTATGATAATTATGACGTCATAGGTCACGTGGTTCGGCCGCCATCTTGGAAAATCGAAAAACTTTGCACCTCTATATCTCCGAAAGTGCTGAACAGAAAAAATTGAGACATGGCTCATTGTAAAGAACTCTCCATGGGGAATAAAATGTTAATGATGACGTCATTAGTCACGTGGTTCGGCCGCCATCTTGGAAAAACCGAAAAACTTTGCACCTCTATATCTCCGAAAGTGCTGAACAGAAAAAATTGAGACATGGCTCATTGTAAATAACTCTCCATGGGGAATAAAATATGTTAATGATGATGTCATAGGTGCCTCCATTATGACATCATAATTCGACAAGTACAAAACTTCATCCGATCAAGATGAAATTTTAAGAGCATAATCTAGGAATAAATTAGTTTAGAAAAAAAATAATGATGTCCTCGGTCAAGTGGTTCGGCCGCCATATTTGTTTTAACGCAAAAGCCTTAAAAACCACTGAAAATACATCCTGGCGAGGGTTTGCAATCTCTGATTGCTCTTTCTTGTTTTGTTCTGTATTAGTCCTGTCTCTGGCAATCTGTGCAGAGCATCTACCTTGCTTTGCTGTTATGTTGCATACACTACTCAACACCTCATCTCTCGTTTCACAGCTGACAAAGACTACTTTCAAAGGCCAAGATGAATGCTGCACTTTCTTCCAGAGACGATGTGCTGTCTGTCTTAATCCCATGCAAGGGGATGCTCACATCCTGACGAATGACAGTTCCCATATTTTATTTCCCTTCTTTTCTGGTCTCTGGACAATCACTTTCAGACTCTGGAAGCTCAAAAAAGATGAGGTTACTCTTTCTACGTTCCCTCTCATTCAACTTGTCCATCTTGGTAGTAACTAAGCTCTCCATCACCTCAGTCTGTAGCTGAACACACCGCTTCACTTCTGATCTTCCGATGTTCCTTCTTCATCTCAATACATCACTCACCACTCTTGTCACTGCTCTCCATTTCAGATCTCAAACTCTTAACTTCTCCTTGAAGCTTGCTCTGCTGAGTTTGAAGAGTGTTCATGAAGCGTAATAGGTTCTCCGCACTCTTATTGCATGTTCTGCAGTGCCAGTGTAGGCTGCTCTCGTAATAGTAATCGGCTATCTCTGTGTTCAACCAGAAACTACTGGGGCAACACAACAACAACAACTACAACAACGAGCCACCCTTTATCTGCAATATCTCCTATCAATATCAACAACAACAACTACGACCCTGGTGTTGGGCTAGCGGCTAGGGTGCCGGCTTAGGATCCTAGGATCCTGGGTTCGAATCCCGGTCGATCACTGAATTAACGCCAGGGGGGGTTGACTCAGCCTGTCATCCTTCCGAGGTCGGCTAATTAAGTACCAGTTCACTGGTAATTCCCTGTTTGTCGTTAAAGGCGGCAAAAAGGGTTGGCGTCAGGAAGGGCATCCGGCCGTAAAACATTGCTTCAAAAAGGGGACCAAAAAACAACAACAACCACGGTTCCCGAAAAAGGCCAACCCCCGCTTTGCGGGGAAAAATGGCCTCTAAAGGTGGTTATCTCACTTTGCGCTGTGCTGAATCTCTATGTTCTTGCCCTACTGGTTTCCCTTCACGCCATTTATGCTATTTCCATTTTCGAAAGTCTTGCAACAATGATTACTACATGAAGAGCAAGGATACCAGAAAACCACAACCTTGCAATGATCATTCATAAAATGCATTAAACAATCCAACACCGCCTGGGAGAGTTCCGCTGAGCTGGGGAACAACTATGACACTGCAACCTGAACGCATTTTGAATGCGGCCTAAGTTATGCAAAGAAATACCCCAAGACCTCTGAAGTTGCATTTTTGCTCTTTAGCTGCAGCAAAGCTGTGCATGCAAATACTCGACTCGAGCGAAGTCGATGGCACACCATGCCAACCCCCACGCTTCCCACCTAAAGCTAATTTGAAAAAATGGCAAAAAATTCCACCAGGAATGACCCAATATCAAAATTTCAGCTTAATTTTTTTTCCCTGTTTTATCCCCTATAACTCTATAACCACATGCGGAATGAACTGGTGGTCAAATTTTTAAAAATCGTTACAAATTTCATGCATCCCCCGATTTGTTGATTGCATACACAAAGTTTAATTAAAAATGTATTAAAAATCTGCCCGTAATTGAGTCTTTTTGGTATTTGACCTTTTGACCCCACCACAATGGGCGAAAAATGATACTACTCTTGCATCTTCCTACCATGTGATTCACGTAACTACCAAGTTTGGTGAATTTCTGCCCAACTGTTTGGCAGGAGATAGCGTGACGGACGGACACAGAGACAGACGGACACAGAGACAGACGGAGCTGATTTATTACAATGTCCCCTCATTTCTTTTCAAAAGGCGTGTAGATAATAAGTGAACGTCCTTACTTAGGGAGCTCTCAACAGCACCTACACATGAAAACAGAGTACGACAAACACGAAGCAAGCAACAAATACAAACCGTATATTATCGGAAGGTCGAATGAAATTTCGAAAATAATAAAACAATAATCACATCATAAAAAAGTTAATTGTACAAATCCATATTCTGTTTGTTTGATGAAAAGTAAAGTGCAGCACTACACATGTACAAGATAAACAAACACTTGTCAAAAATACAATCAAATTCTAGAAATACCATTATAAGTATCATACAGAGCGTATAACAACACGATACCAGCTCCCTTCCAAGCCACTTCAACACAAGAGGTCATTAGGCCAATCAGACCTGAGCAATGCTTGCCAACCTGTGGTTGTTTGAACACATTCTGTCCTTTTTCATTCTAAAAAATTTTATTTTCTTTATAACTGTTTTTAAAATCTTTGTTACGACTGCTGAAGCAGTTTCTTCGCAAGCATTACACTGGGTGGTTTGCCATTGACCTCCCAACGGGGTTAGGGCAGGAATTTGTAACTTGGGTCATGGTGACGGCGATAGGTCGCCTACTCTTCACAAAGGACACCGTGCGGTCTTTAACGTCCACGAACTAATGCCAGCGGACGGGACGCCCCTTTAACGCCCATCCGAGGGACGCCACACACACTGATGAATTATCCTACCTGTGAAACACCAGGATGACAGTTTATAGCTGGGTCCGGATTCAAACCTACAATGGGCAGCTTAAGGGGAGTGTGCGTGAGTGTGCGTACCTCCAAGCCCCTTTTTAATACATAAGTATATATGACTAGTAAGCTTTATCCAAATATAAATCTAAACATTATACTTTTGTTTTGAATGCTCTTCGGAAGTGCGATTTAACACACCAAACTATTATGATGAAACAGTACAGGTAAATCATAGGTGTTGTAATCATTCATCATCAGGGCTTTATCACCACAATGCAGAGGTAGAACCAGTCTGGATACAGAAACAAAACCAAGAATCAATTTTCTGAATCAATTTGTAGCATAACATGTTGAAGGAGCTGCGCTCCAACGCGAGTCGAAAGAAGTGAGGCGACCAAAGACAGAATTCGTCCGAGTTGCTTTATTGAAACAAAACAGCTCAGGTATTCTCCCAAAAGCCCGTTTATCGGGCAGCAATATATATACACATTTATGTCGGGAAGTTTGCCCGGCAAAAGCTATACCGGGCATGCCCGGGTGTCAAGGGCGAGCCTTGGAAAGGCGAGTCTGGACCTGCCCGGGCGTG
The DNA here is from genome assembly GCF_964187855.1 of Myxine glutinosa. Classification (NCBI taxonomy): domain Eukaryota; kingdom Metazoa; phylum Chordata; class Myxini; order Myxiniformes; family Myxinidae; genus Myxine; species Myxine glutinosa. Next base: position 94,622,312 of record NC_136271.1, read on the forward strand.
TTTGGCTGCGGCCTGGCAAGTCGAGGCTGGGCGTGCCCGGGCGCTCTGGACGAGCACTGGAAAGGCGAGAGCGGGCATGCCCGGACGCTCTGGGCGAGCCCTGGAAAGGCGATAGCGGGCATGCCCGGACGCTCTGGGCGAGCCCTGGAAAGGCGATAGCGGGCATGCCCGGACGCTCTGGGCGAGCCCTGGGAAGGCGATAGCGGGCATGCCCGGACGCTCTGGGCGAGTCCTGGAAAGGCGAGAGCGGGCATGCCAGGGAAAGACGAGACCGGGCTTGCCCGGGAGGTTCGGGCGTGCCCGGGAACAGTGAGTCCGGGCATGCCCGGGAGAGGCGTGTCTGGCCGTGTTCTGGCCGGTGCAAGGCGATTGTGTGCATCCAGCGGTAACCGCTACACACGCCCCTCCAGAATCGATCTGCACCAGCAGGGTCAATTTAAGGGGGTCCGGATGACCCGGCCGAAGCGACCCCTGGAGGGTCGTGGGGAGGGGTCCGACGTGGTGGTGGGTGGTCGAGCGGGGGGAAATGTGGACGGGGGGCGGCCTCACCGCGGAGGAAGGGCCAACCGTGGTGGTCGGTCGACGTCCATGTGCGCCGGTTTGAGGCGGTCCACAGAGATCCGGTCCGACCGGCCGCCAACGTCGACGACAAAGGACTTGTCGCCCCGTCGCAGGACCCGGAAGGGCCCGTCGTACGGTGGCCGGAGTGGCCCCCGGTGCGCGTCATGACGCACAAAGACGTACTCCGCTGTGCGAAGCGCCGGGGGGACGTAGGACTGGGGGCCACCGTGGCGGGACGTTGGCACGGGGGCAAATCGGAGGGCGGCCTCCTGGAGGTCCGAGCGCTGGTGTGCGGTGGACCAGGGACTGGTAGCATCGGGCACGAACTCGCCCGGGACGCGGAGCGGCTGGCCGTAGACGAGCTCGGCGGCGGACGCCCGGAGGTCCTCCTTGGGGGCCGTGCGGAGGCCCAAAAGGACCCACGGCAGCCGGTCGGTCCAACCGTCGTCCTGAAGGCCGGCCATGAGTGCGGCCTTCATGGAGCGGTGAAACCGCTCGCACAACCCGTTGGCTTGGGGGTGCTAGGCCGTGGTGCGGTGCAGCGTGACCCCCAACGAGCGGGCGACCGCGCCCCAAAGTTCGGACGTGAACTGTGGGCCGCGGTCGGACGAGATGTCCGCCGGTGCGCCGAAGCGTGCGACCCAGGTGGCGATGAACGCCTGCGCCACGTCGGCGGTGGTGGTGGAGGTGAGGGGCACGGCCTCCGGCCACCTGGTGGTCCTGTCCACCATGGTGAGCAGGTGGGTGAACCCCAGCGATGGGGGCAGGGGACCCACCAGGTCCACGTGGACGTGGTCGAAACGCCATGCAGGCACGGTGAAAGGTGCCAGCGGGGCCTGGGTGTGGCGGTGGACCTTGGCCCGCTGGCAGGCCGTGCAGGCGTTGGCCCAGTCGCGGACATTCCGTCGAAGGCCGTGCCAGACGAAACGCGCCGACACCAGCTTCTGAGAAGCTTTCCGGCCCGGGTGAGAAAGGCCGTGGATGGAGGCGAAGATGCGGCGCTGCCAGGAAACGGGCACGATGTGGCGAGGCTGGCCCTGGGAGACGTCGCAGAGCAGGACGGTGCCCGCGAAGGGGATGTCGGCCAGGCGGAGGCCGGTGTCCGCCGCCCGGAGGGCCTGCACCGAGGTGTCGGTGGTCTGGTCGGCCGCCATGAGCGCGAAGTCCACGCCGAGGTGGACCGCGTTCGCGCTGGCCCGAGAAAGACAGTCGGCCACAGCGTTGTCTTTGCCGGCGACGTGCCGGATGTCCGTGGTGAATTCCGACACGGCGGAGAGGTGGCGCTGCTGGCGGGCCGACCACGTCTCCGTGACTTTGGCCATTGCGTAGACCAACGGCTTGTGGTCGACGAAAGCCGTGAACGGGCGGCCCTCCAGGAGGTGTCGGAAATGGCGAACGGCCAGGAATAGACCGAGCAGCTCGCGGTCGAACGTGCTGTATTTTAACTCGTTCGGCCGGAGCTGCCGGCTGAAAAAAGCGAGTGGCTGCCAAACCCCGTCCACCCATTGTTCATGGACGGCGCCCACCGCGTAGTTGGAGGCGTCCGTAGTGAGGGCGATGGGCGCGTTGAGCACCGGGTGAGCCAGCAGCGTTGCGTCGGCGAGGGCCCATTTTGCGCTCGTGAAGGCCGCGTCCATGGCCGCGGACCAAACAATGTCATGCTTGGCCGGCTTGCCCCGGAGGGCCTCGTAAAGGGGCCGCATGAGCTGAGCAGCGCGGGGCACGAATCGGTGATAAAAATTCACCATGCCGAGGAACTCTTGTAGGGCCTTGATGGAACGGGGACGCGGGAACGTGGTGATGGCCTCGACCTTGGTCGGCAGCGGCACGGCCCCGGTCTTGGTGATGCGGTGGCCCAAAAAGTCAACGGTCGTCGTGCCGAAGTGGCATTTGGCCGGGTTGACAATTAAGCCGTGCTCGCTGAGGCGACCGAACAGTGTTCGGAGGTGGAGGAGGTGCTGGCGTGCGGGGGACGTGCGGGGAACGCGGGACGTGCTGGCGACGAGGATGTCGTCCAGATAGACGAAAAGAAATGGCAGGTCGCGCAGCACGCCATCCATTAAGCGCTGGAACGCCTGGGCCGCGTTCTTGAGGCCAAACGGCATCCTCAAAAATTCGAACAAGCCGAACGGCGTGATGACGGCCGTCTTCGGGACGTCGGCCGCCCGGACAGGTACCTGGTGGTATCCCCGTATCAGGTCAATTTTGGAAAATATGACCCGTCCCGCCAAACGGGCGGAAAAGTCCTGGATGTGCGGGATCGGGTACCTGTCGGGGGTGGTAGCGTCGTTGAAGCGGCGGTAGTCGCCACACGGGCACCATCCGCCCCCCGGCTTTGGCACGATGTGCAGTGGTGAGGCCCACGCGCTATCGGAGCGCCGCACGATGCCGAGGTGCTCCAACGCGTCGAACTCGGCCTTTGCCATGGCGAGCTTGGCCGGGTCGAGGCGGCGGGCCCTGGCGTAGACCGGCGGGCCCGTAGTGGGTATGTGGTGCTCGATCCATGCCGCACTGCGACGGCCGAAAACGTCGGCCGTGTGAGGGCCGGGAATTCCGCGAGCAGGCGAGCGAACTCGTTCGCCGTCGGGAGGGCACACGCCAGTTCGGTCGGCGCGGCGCTGCTCATCGTGCACGCCAGGGAGCTGAAGGTCTCGGCGTTGACAAGGCGACGACGTTTGACGTCGACCAGCAGCCCGTGCGCGCAGAGGAAGTCGGCGCCCAGCAAAGCCATGGGGACGCAGGCGGTCACAAAGGTCCACTGAAAGCGCTGGCTGCCGAAGCAGAGGGTGACGTTGCGCGGGCCGAAAGTGCGTATGGCCGAGCCATTAGCAGCGACCAAAGAGGGGCCGCAAACGGCGTCCCGCCTGTCCTGCTCGGAGGCGGGTATGACGCTCAGTTGGGCGCCGGTGTCACAAAGGAAACGCCGCCCGGACGCTTTGTCCCGAATAAAAAGCAAGTTGCCCGATTGGCCGGCGCTCATGGCTGGGAATGAACGCCGGCCTGGCCGTTTCCCGACTTGCCGAAAGTGCACAGGGGTCGGCACGTCCGAGCCTTGTGTCCGAACCTGGCGTGGTAATAACACCACGCCTGGTCAGGTGGAGGCCCCGGCCGTCGTGTCGGAAGCGGTCGGTGCGGCGTGGCGGCCGCCAGTTTCACCGGCAGTTTGGCCTCCAACCGCGCAGGGCGCTCGGGCGTCGCCTCGGACGGCGGCAGGCTCCAGGTAGCCGCGCCGATGTGTTGGCCCGCCGAGATCTTATCGGCTTCCCTGGCGAGGGCGCGGGGATCGGTGATCGACGTGCCAGCCAGGGTGAGGCGTACCGGGTGAGGCAGCTGGCGAAGGAACAACTCGCGGAACAGAAAATCCGGAGAGTGCTCACCGAGCAACGAGAGCATATAGTCCATGCGCTCGGACGGGCGTGTGTCGCCGAGCTCGGGCAGGTCGAGCAGGCGCCATGCGCGTGCCGCCGGTGAGAGGGCGAAAGCGTCGAGGAGGAGCGTCTTCAGCACGTCATACTTGTCGGCAGCCGGCGGGTGCTCGAGGAGGCTCAGGGCGCGGGCCGCGGTGGCGGAACCGAGCGCTGCCACGACGTGGTGGAAGCGGGTGTCATCCGCGGTGATGCCTCGCAGGGCGAACTGGGAGTCCGCCTGGGCGAACCAAACAGCCGCGTGAGCCTCCCAGAAGGTAGGCAGTTTAAGAGTCACTGCCGTGTCCATGTCGGTAGGTCACCAGTGAAGGAGCTGCGCTCCAACGCGAGTCGAAAGAAGTGACGTGACCAAAGACAGAATTCGTCCGAGTTGCTTTATTGAAACAAAACAGCTCAGGTATTCTCCCAAAAGCCCGTTTATCGGGCAGCAATATATATACACATTTATGTCGGGAAGTTTGCCCGGCAAAAGCTATACCGGGCATGCCCGGGTGTCAAGGGCGAGCCTTGGTAAGGCGATTCTGGACCTGCCCGGGCGTGTTTGGCTGCGGCCTGGCAAGTCGAGGCTGGGCGTGCCCGGGCGCTCTGGGCGAGCCCTGGAAAGGCGATAGCGGGCATGCCCGGGCGCTCTGGGCGAGCCCTGGAAAGGCGATAGCGGGCATGCCCGGACGCTCTGGGCGAGCCCTGGAAAGGCGATAGCGGGCATGCCCGGACGCTCTGGGCGAGCCCTGGAAAGGCGAGAGCGGGCATGCCCGGGAAAGACGAGACCGGGCTTGCCCGGGAGGTTCGGGCGTGCCCGGGAACAGTGAGTCCGGGCATGCCGGGGAGAGGCGCGTCTGGCCGTGTTCTGGCCGGTGCAAGGCGATTGTGTGCATCCAGCGGTAACCGCTACAATGTTAACAATGATGTCCATTGTCTCTGAAAAACAGCCGATGGTCTTAGCCACATGGTCCCAAATGCTAGGCCAATATAAGAGTAAGAATAAGAGTAAGACCATCACCCGTTCCCAAATGCTAGGTGCACATGAGACGAAGACCATCGGCCGTTCCGAAATGCTAGGTGCATATGAGACGAAGAACATCGGCCATTCCCAAATGCTGAGCCCATATGGGACTAAGAACATCGGCTGTTCCTAAATGCTGAGCCCATATGAGACTAAGACCATCGGCTGTTCCCAAATGCTGAGCCCATATGGGACTCAGACCATCGGCCGTTCCCAAATGCTGAGCCTATATGGGACTAAGAACATCGGCTGTTCCTAAATGCTGAGCTCATATGGGACTAAGAACATCGGCTGTTCCTAAATGCTGAGCCCATGTGGGACTAACACCATTGGCTGTTCCTAAATGCTGAGCCCATATGGGACTAAGACCATCGGCTGTTCCCAAATATTGAGCCCATATGAGACTAAGACCATCAGCCGTTCCGAAATGCTGAGCCCATATGAGACTAAGACCATCGGCTGTTCCCAAATGCTGAGCCCATATGGGACTAAGACCATCGGCCATTCCCAAATGCTGAGCCCATATGGGACCAAGACCATCAGCCATTCCCAAATGCTGAACCCATATGGGATTCAGACCATCAGCCGTTCCCAAATGCTAGGCCCATATGAGACTAAGACCATCGGCTGTTCACAAATGCTGAGCCAATATGGGACTAAGACCATCGGCCATTCCCAAATGCTGAGCCCATATGGGACTAAGACCATCGGCCATTCCCAAATGCTGAGCCCATATGAGAGTAAGAGTAAGACCATCACCCGTTCCCAAATGCTAGGCCCATATGAGACTAAGAGCATCGGCTGTTGCCAAATGCTGAGCCCATATGGGACTAAGACCATCGGCCATTCCCAAATGCTGAGCCCATATGGGACTCAGACCATCAGCTGTTCCCAAATGCTAGGCCCATATGAGACTAAGACCATCGGCTGTTCCCAAATGCTGAGCCTATATGGGAGCTCGAAATTGCCGATTTCAAACCATGACACAGGAAGTTCCATGCAAAGATCTCCAAGAATGCCACATTGTCCATTAGCAACATAAAGGAGTGACATTTGTCACAATATGTCAGCAGGACGTCAGCTTTATGCAAACCCCCTCTTTTATACACCTGTAAACCAATATCTTTAATTGATAAAAAAAACATAGCTTGCAGTCAAACTTTTCATAACCACAAAAATGGATGTCGCAATTTCATACCCAATTTGTGACGCCTCGAGAAAGTTTGCAGACAACAGCGCGAAAACCAACGCTCGATAACAAGAACGTCACACACAATGCAAATTGTATCAAGATGTGCCCACGAAGCCCGATCCGTACCAGTTTATAGAGTTCCGTGACGCTGATCTGGTCAGGGTCAACCATCTCGTAGTCACTTCGAGGAACCAAATCCAACCCCAACTGCCTGCATGGACGACATGCGGTGTCTCAGGTAAGTCTTACGAACACGTACCAGAAGTAAAAAAAACTTTTACAACTCACATGCATACATAAAACGTGCAACATGAATGTGCAACGCTGTACATGATTCATACGCCAGTGATGAGGTATTTCACAAATTACTATCATTCACCTTTTCCACTTCTTCATCTTTTCACCACAAAAGTCTTCAACTTGCATTCCAAGACGGTTATTTTATAGTATCGGGGTTGTTGTTTCTCGAACCACAACAGACACCAGACTTCGGTGTCTCGCCAAGTTTTCATTGGTCACACCAAGTAATTACCCACAATCCTTTGGGCTACAATTATTCCACCTTCTCATGCCTGGTGTTGGCTTAGCGGTTAGGGTGCCGGCTTGGGATCCTAGCATCCTGTGTTCGAATTCCGGTCGATCGATGAATTAACGCCAGGGGGGTTGACTCGGCCTGTCGTCCTTCCGAGGTCCGCAAATCGAGTACCAGTTCACTGGTAATTCCCTGTGTCGCAAGAGGCGACTAACAGGGTTGGCGACAGGAAGAGCATCCGGAAGGAAAACATTTCTTCAAAAAGGGGACCAAGGTGCCCGAAAAAGGACAACCCCTGCTCTGCGGGGAAAATGGCCTCTAAAGGTGGTTCTTCTTCTTCTCATGCAATGCCAGGAAAACTTTGTAGCTTCTATACAATATTAACAACTTTAATGAATTAATGAATGAATGATCGTTTTAAGGCCATTTTCCCCGCTAGAGCAGGGGTTAGCCTTGCGGGCCCCATGACAATCATGGTTCCCTGTTTTGAGGCAATGTTTTTATGGCCGGATGCCCTTCCTGACGCCAACCCTTGGTCGCCTCTTACGATGCGCAGGGATACGGTGTACCTATTCTAAACCGGGGTACACAACGGGATCATTCATCCCAGCAAGCTGGTACTCAATTTGCCGACCTCGGAAGGATGACAGGCTGAGTCAACCCCCCTGGCGTTAATTTAGCGATCGACCGGGATTCAAACCCAGGGTCCTAGGATCCCAAGCCGGCACCCTAACCGCTAAGCCAACACCAGGTTCCGCTAAGCCAACCGCTAAGTTGCCAACCGCTAAGCCAACACCAACTTTAATAATGTATGTTATTTGAAGCCAAAAAGCAGGCGCAGTTAAGAAGCCCATTTTGGACGTTTGACCAGTCGGGGACATGGTTGGCACATAATGGAATAAAGTGCTGAAAAAAAAAGGAATGCATGCAGAGAAAAAGTGAGAACATTGCTTCAACCATGTCAGATGGCCTTTCCCTCGAGTAAAATTTGCACTTTGTTTGGATTTTACAGATCGGGAAAGCTGATGTGTGGTGAAAAGGATTGTGAGGGAGACTTGCAGTGTGTACACAAACTGAACCCGAAATTTAAAGCAGATAAAATCATTCATGCATCCAATGGCTATCAGTATGCATCCCTCTTCCTCTCCCAACACCAGACTTTTGACATCATGGCACACCCTTTTCCCCTTCCCAGTCTCACTCGTTTCCCCAATCCAGACGCGCCGTTGCATGCCGCTTTGCATCGCGCAGCTGGTCGGCTGTTAGTTGTCCGGCCAAGATCTGCCGTCGCATGTCAAAGAGTTCTTGCATGACATGTCGGAGACGGTGGAACAGATCCCCTCGGCTTTGCTGCAAAGACGACAATGCCACGCATCATGATTTTGTTATTTTTTCCACCAAAAGGCATTTAAGAACAAAAACTATGTTCATTCTCTTTGTCTAACTACGTTAAAGAACCTCCACTGCCCTCTCCCCCACCTTCTCCCTCCATATCCATCTCTTTCCATCTTCAGCACATTCTTTGTAATGCAAGCAATCTCTTTTAAAATGTAATAAACAGTAAGGACTTACACAGTGCCTTCAGAAAGTATTCAGACCCCTTAACCTATTTCACATTTTGTTGTGCTCCAGCCTGAATTTAGAATGGATTAAATTGAGATTTATTTTGTCACTGATCTACACATAATACCCCATAATGTCAAAGTGGGAAAAAAATTAGAAGAAAAAAATAAAAATAAATGACAAACAGAAATATCTAATTTACATAAGTATTCAACCCCCTGAGTCAATACTTCATAGAAGCGCCTTTAGCAGCGATTACAGCTTCGAGTCTTCTAGTGTATGTTTGTATCAGATTTGCACATCTTGATTTGGGGAGTTTCTCCCATTCTTCCTTGCAGATTTGCTCAAACTCTGTCAAGTTGAATATGGAGCTTCCGTGAACAGCAATCTTCAAGTCTTTCCACAGATTCTCAATGGGATTCAAGTCTGGGTTTTGGATGGGCCACTCAAGGACTTTCACATTCTTGTTCTGAAGCCATTCCAGTGTTGCTTTGGCTGAATGCCTGGGGTCATTGTCCTGTTGGAACGTAAATCTTCATCGCAGTCTAAGGTATTTTGCACTCTGAAGCAGGTTCTCCTCAAGGATTTGCCTGTATATGACTCCATTAATTGTTCCCTCTATCCTTACAAGTCGCCCAGTTCTTGCCGCTGAAAAGCATCCCCATGGGATGATGCTGCCACCACCATGCTTCACGCCAGGAATGGTATTAGATGGGGGATGAGCTGTGCTCGGTTTCTCCCAGACTGCCAGAGGGTTTCTGCTCAGGCCACAGTGCAACTTTCGTCTCTTCAGACCACAATATTTTGCCTCATGCTCTCAGTCTTTAATGTGCTTTTTGCAAACTTCAGGTGTGCTGTCAGGTCCTTTTTCTCAGGAGTGGCTTCCGTCTGGCCACTCTCCCATAAAGCCTAGATTTGTGAAGTGCTGCAGAGACTGTTGTCCTTCTGGCAGGTTCTCTCATCTGAGCCAAGGAACTCTGTAGTTCTGTCAGTCATCATTGGGTTCTCAGTCACTTCCCTGACCAAGGGCCTTCTTCCCTGGTTGCTCAGTTTGGTCGGACAGCCAGCTCAACGAAGAGTCTAGGTAGTTCCATATTCTTTCCATTTCCTAATGATGGAGCTCACTGTGCTCTTGGGAACTTTCAACACTCTAGAAATTGTTTTATACCCTTACCCAGATCTATGCTGCGTCACAATTCTATCTCAGAGTTATACGGACAATTCTTTGGACTTGGTAGAGTTTCTGCTCTGACGTGCAATGCCAACTGTGGAACCTTATGTAGAAAGGTGTGTTTCTTTCTATATCATGTCCAATCAATTGAATTGGCCACAGGTGGACTCCAACCAAGTTGTGGAGACATCTCAAGGATGATCAAAGGAAATTGGATGCACCTGAGCTCTATAATGGAGTGTTGAATACTTGGGTTAAATGCAAAGGGGTTGAATACTTATGCACGCAAGACATTTCAGCTTTCTACTTTTAAGTAATTTGTAAAAAATTCTAAAAATAAAAATTTCACTTTGACATTACGGGGTATTATGTGTCGATCAGTGACAAAAACTATCGATTTGATCCATTTTAAATTCAGGCTGTAACAACAAAATGTGAAAAGGTCAAGGGGTGTGAATACTTTCTGAAGGCACTGCAATTATGCATAATGTATAAAAAGCATGTTTCTTTTTTATATTTTACTTGGAATACGTTGTGATTACAACTGTAACTTCATGACTAGAGTTCATAGAACACATTGCCCCACGCAGTGCGTAAGTTTTTTTACAGGGAGTCCTCGCTTAACGTCATCCCAGTTAACATCGTTTCGTTACAACCTCTACAATAATTAGATACCAAGGCTTCAAAGAACATTGTGATTATTCACCGATAACTCGATGTTACGTCGTCGGGGAGGAGGAAAAGGGAGCAGCAGTCTTGGAGAACCCTCAGACAGCTGTGAAAGGGGGAGAACCCTTCGGTTCTCAGTGGCTCACCATCCTCCCGATCTCCACTCTCCACTATTGTATTGCTTTGTTTATTTATAGCACTGTATTACAATGTGCAATACAGAATACATAAATAACAAGAAAGGGCAATAAGAGATTGTAGACCCTCGCCAGGATGTGTTTTTGGTGGTTTTTAAGGCTTTTGTGTTGAAACAAAGATGGCGGCCGAACCGCGTGACCGATTACGCCATCAATATTTTATTTTTTTCTCCACATATTTATCCCTATAAACCGATCCATTTAACGTCGTTTCAGTTAACGTCGTGTTGAATGCAACCACGATGTTAATCGAGGACCAAGTGCATTTCAATTTTAATAAAAGAATGATTTTAGAGATCGTTTAAAAAATTCCGGAAGTTTCGCGCTATTGAAGCAGTCTTATACACCACCTTATTTAACATGTCCAAGTGCTGTAAAGCGTGTTTTTGGTGGTTTTTAAGGCTTTTGTGTTGAAACAAAGATGGCGGCCGAACCGCGTGACCGATTACGCCATCAATATTTTATTTTTTTCTCCACATATTTATCCCTATAAACCGATCCATTTAACGTCGTTTCAGTTAACGTCGTGCTGAATGCAACCACGATGTTAATCGAGGACCAAGTGCATTTCAATTTTAATAAAAGAATGATTTTAGAGATCGTTTAAAAAATTCCGGAAGTTTCGCGCTATTGAAGCAGTCTTATACACCACCTTATTTAACATGTCCAAGTGCTGTAAAGCGTGTTTTGGAAGTGACAAGAAGACTATTACTGTTCTACAGTGTTCAACAATATTATTTAATTGAAATTAAATGAAGATTGTAAAAGTCAAATAATTAAATTAATTTGATGAAGCGCACGAAGAGTGAAAATAATTCATCTGTGCACGGGGACAGAACGCAAATAAAGAAATCAATGAGGAACTGAACTCGAACTCACATTTTCCAATGAAAGGGAGATTCCCCCACCAAAAGTACATAATTGCTTGAAAGAACAAAAGTTCAGACTCAAGGAAACAGCAATGTTTATGTTTTTAACAGGCGACTTCCTGACACCACTGCTGTGATCTCCAGGAGTTCGAGGGAAAAGGAAGGGCCTCCATTGGAATTGTGCAACGCCAGCTCATGCTTTGAGAGCGCAGGAACACATGAAGCGAAATCACATCGACTGGTTAACAACAAACACCAGCACGAGAGGGAAAATGCAAGGAAATGCAAAGTGATGGAGGATATAGGGAAAGAACTATTGCAGTTATGCACCTGGCCTATACCACCAGCAACTCCAACATTAAAACTCACAACGTACGACTGTAGACCAGGGCAACGAATGAAGACAACAGGTGGAAATGTGCAGATGGAAAAGGAAAGAAACATTTGCAAGATGCTCTTTCTTCTTCTGGAAGGGGAAGGGGGAGGGAGAGGAGTATGAACAAGGTGAAAGATGAGGAGCAGCTGAAAGAGACAGGATGTTTATACATTACGAAGGGGCCGATTGTGAGATGTTTAGGATATTGAAAGGTTTTGACAAAAGTGCAGAATTCTTTTTAAGTAAAATCGACACCATCAGGAGAAGGTGTACTGTTTAAGAGTGAAGAAGAGGAGAGTTAGGATGGAAGTAAGGCAAGGGGTCTTTCACTCAGAGAGTGGTGAATGCATCAAATGGTCTCCCTGGAAAGGTAGTTGAGGGGCTGTTTTAAAATCCAGTTGGATTGGTATTTGGAAGTAGTGGGGATGAAGGAGTACTAAGATGTTGACGTGATTGCACAGACTTGATGGACCTAATGGCTTCCTCATGCATTGAAGCTCCTTGTATTATCATATTATGGTATACATAACATGACAAGTACCTGCACCACATCACTTAACCTAACTGCCTACTATTCCCAGCAATCTATATTAATCTTATTTCTTGATCAAGTACTTATATATCTCCCTTTAAAACATTGATGGTTCTAACTTCTAATACCCTACATTTTCAAAGTTTCAACATGCCAACTATCCATTAACACATAAAAGTGCTGGCTTTACTTGTTTGTTTTTTTATTGTTTTTTTTTTTTACGTCAGTTTAACTTTCAGGTTAGGTCAGGTTTCAGGTTTAGTTTCAGGTTGATGTCAGTTTACCTCATTTGTGTAGGAATTGCGGATGACGAGAGGATGAGGCCATTTCTTTGCTGTTCAAAGCTCCTTTATTCCAACAGCACTCTCCACGCGAACGGAACTCATACAGCTTTTATAATGCCAAAACCCTCTTCAGAGGGCGTGGCTCCAACAACCGCGCACACGCCATGCCCACACCATCAAAAGCCCCACTGGCCCGTGCCCGTGGATTATGTCCCAATAAGGTAACCGCTACATGAGCCCCCCCAGAATGCACTCACACGAGCAATGTCAGTTTTCGGGGGGCCTTAACCACCCGGCCGAAACGACTGATGACCCGAGCAGGGACTGTGAGCGGCTTGGCGGTGGGCGGGCCAACTGGGGACTTACCCGAAGGGGGACGGCCCCGCCGTGGGGTTTAGCCAACCGAGGGGGCTGGTCAAGGCCTCGGGGGAGGCTGCTGAGGTTCCTCACGGACCTCGGGGGAGGCTGCTGAGGTTCCTCACGGGTCTCGGGGGAGGCTGCTGAGGTTCCCCACGGGCCTCCCGAGGCTGCAGAGTAGGAGTAGGAGTTGTAGTTGCGCGAGTTGTAGTTTTCTACACGTGAGTTGTAGTTATAGTTGTAGAGTTTTCGCGAGTTGTAGTTGTAGTCTGTAGGAGTTGCGCGAAGGTGACGAGCAGCAGTGCCGCCAGCGTCAGTGCGCGCGAAGGTGACGAGCAGCAGTGCTGCCCGCGTCAGTGTGCGAAGGAGACGAGCAGCAGTGCCGCCAACGTCTCGTACCTGCGTCCCTTCGGAGGATCCTGGAGCAGGCTCACCACTCTGGTCGCAGAGGAGGTGCTCGGCCGCAGTGCGCGCGAAGGTTACGAGCAGCAGTGCTCGGCCTCAGTGCACGCGAAGGTTACGAGCAGCAGTGCTCGGCCTCAGTGCACGCGAAGGTTACGAGCAGCAATGCTCGGCCGCAATGCGCGCGAAGGTTACCAGCAGCAGTGCTCGGCCGCTGTGCGCGCGAAGGTTACGAGCAGCAGTGCTCGGCCTCAGTGCGCGCGAAGGAGACGAGCAGCAGTGCCGCCAATGTCTCGTACCTGCGTCCCTTCGGAGGATCCTGGTCACTGTGGAGGAGCCGAGCGCAGACGCGACCCAACAATACACCGTGTCGCCCGCGGAAATGTTCCGAAGGGCGAACTGGGCCTCAGCCTGCGCAAACCAAACGGCCGCCCGTCGTTCCCAAAACTCCGGCAGTTCGATCGAAACTGCGCTTGCCATTTTCGTTTGATGCCCCCGAAAACGTTCGGGAGCAGCCGGGGTCACCAATGTAGGAGTTGCGGATGACGAGAGGACGAGGCCATTTCTTTGCTGTTCAAAGCTCCTTTATTCCAACAGCACTCTCCACGCGAACGGAACTCATACAGCTTTTATAACGCCAAAACCCTCTTCGGAGGGCATGGCTCCAACAATGCGTGCATGCCACGCCCACACCATCAAAAGCCCCACTGGCCCGTGCCCGTGGATTATGTCCCAATAAGGTAACCGCGACATATGCACACAAATAGTGACCATACACGCCCATATAGTGACTGTAGTGAAAGTGAAGAAGAAGAAGAAGAGGGTATTCTGGGGTGTGGTGATCCAATGTGTGCTGGATATATTCGAGCGCTCTTTATGTGTGAAGAGAGAATTACGTGTTCTGAACGCACAATGTTCTGGTCTGCACTGCATTCATCCTGGTAAGACCAGATAGATGGCTTGGTATTTATACTATGCTTGAGTAAACTTTATACTTACACTTTATGCGATTCAATAACTAATACGTTAATTGCTTATGTGCCTAGGACTTGTGTGAATCGATTTCAATAAAGCCTCACTTCTGTGAACGAGGTCTTCGATTAATACCATTACAATTACCATATTTGGTAGGGTCATGATCGTGGGCAGTCAACCCAGTTTGTTGGCCTCAATCGTGGCCGGTCGACCTGTGTATGTTGGCCTCAATCGTGGCCGGTCGACCTGTATGTGTCGGCCTCAATCGTGGCCAGTCGACCTCAATCGTGGCCAGTCGACCTGTGTGTGTTGGCCTCTATAGTGGCTGGTCGACCTGTGTGTGTCGGCCTCAATCGTGGCCGGTCGACCAACCTGTGTGTGTTGGCCTCAATCGTGGCCAGTCGACCTCAATCATGGCCAGTCGACCTGTGTGTGTTGGCCTCTATAGTGGCTGGTCGACCTGTGTGTGTTGGCCTCTATAGTGGCTGGTCGACCTGTGTGTGTTGGCCTCTGTAGTGGCTGGTCGACCTGTGTGTGTTGGCCTCGATAGTGGCCAGTCGACCTGTGTGTGTCGGCCTCTATCGTGGCCAGTCGACCTGTGTGTGTTGGCCTCTATAGTGGCTGGTCGACCTGTGTGTGTTGGCCTCCATAGTGGCTGGTTGGCCTGTGTGTGTTGGCCTCGAAAGTGGCTGGTCGACCTGTGTGTGTGTCGGCCTCTATCGTGGCCAGTCGACCTGTGTGTGTCGGCCTCTATCGTGGCCAGTCGACCTGTGTGTGTTGGCCTCTATAGTGGCTGGTCGACCTGTGTGTGTTGGCCTCCATAGTGGCTGGTTGGCCTGTGTGTGTTGGCCTCGAAAGTGGCTGGTCGACCTGTGTGTGTGTCGGCCTCTATCGTGGCCAGTCGACCTGTGTGTGTTGGCCTCTATTGTGGCCAGTCAACCTGTGTGTGTTGGCCTCTATAGTGGCCAGTCGACCTGTGTGTTGGCCTCTATAGTGGCCAGTCGACCTGTGTGTGTTGGCCTCTATCGTGGCCAGTCGACCTGTGTGTGTTAGCCTCTATCGTGGCCAGTCGATCTGTGTGTGTTGGCCTCTATAGTGGCTGGTCGACCTGTGTGTGTTGGCCTCCATAGTGGCTGGTCGACCTGTGTGTGTTGGCCTCTATCGTGGCCAGTCGACATGTGTGTGTCGGCCTCTATCGTGGCCAGTCGACCTGTGTGTGTTGGCCTCTATCGAGCTGTATGGGATGTGAGGCCAGTTATGAATATGTTTTTTTGTTTTGATTTGTGTCTGCAACATATACAGTCACGTGAAAAAGTAAGTACACCCCATGTAAAGTTTTGACTTTTTCAACATATTTCAACACACAGCTATTTGATCTTCATTTCAACAATATTGATAGATAAAGGTGATATAATATAACAAATATCATGAAACATTTACATTTTGTAGTCCATTGTATAATTTAAATAAACATAAATGCAAATTTCACATGTGGAAAAAGTAAGTACACCCTTGGCTCTAATAGGTGGTATTGCCCCCTTTGGCAGAAACAACCTCAAGTAGGCGTTTCTTATAACTGTCTCCCAGTCTCTGACATCGACTGGGAGAATTTTTTGCCCACTCCTCCATGCAGAATTCTTTCAGCTGTGCGATGTTTGAGGGGTTTCTTGCCTGCACAGCTCGTTTCAAATCCCCCCACAACATCTCGATGGGATTTAGATCCGGGCTTTGACTTGGCCATTCCAGAACCCTCCATTTCTTTCTTTTCAGCCATTCCTTGGTGGATTTACTGTTTAGGGTCATTGTCATGTTGCAAGGTCCACCTTCGGTTGAGCTTCAACTTTCCGACAGATGGCCTCACATTATCCTCAAGCACCCTCTGGTACAATGAAGAATTCATAGTGGATTCTATGATGGTGAGCTGCCCAGGTGCAGCAAAGCTGCCCAAAACCATAATATTTCCACCACCATGCTTTACAGTTGGTATCAGGTTCTTGTGGTCAAATGCTGTCTTTGGTTTTCGCCAAACATGTCTTCTGGTACTGTGGCCAAATAGCTCTACCTTTGACTCATCTGTCCAGAGCACATTGTTCCAGAAGTGCTGGTCTTTGCCTTGGTGTTCATTGGCAAACTTTAGTCTTGCCCTGATGTTCTTTCTGGACAGCAAAGATTTCCTCCTGTCACACCTCCCATGTAGATCAAATTTGTGCAGCCTCTTTCTAATGGTGGGCTTGTGCACTTTGACATCAACAGTGGCAAGAGCTACCTGTAGGTCCCGTGATGACATTCTGGGGTTCTTAGAGACTTCTTTCAGCATCTTGCGGTCTGCTCTCGGGCTGAACTTGCTGGGGCTGCCTGGCCTGAACAAGTTGGCAGTTGTTTGGAATCTTCTCCACTTGTAGATGATCTTCCAGACAGTCGAATGATTGATTTCAAATTGTTTGGAGATCTTTTTAAATCCCTTCCCAGACTCGTAGGCATCTATAACCTTCTCTCTGAAGGCCTCAGAGAGCTCTTTTGATCCAGGCATGGTGACGCCGCACACTTCAACAACAAAGAGCAAACCAAACGAAATGTCTGAGGTTTAAATAAGACAGGTTCGTCCAAGATCCTCTCTAACGATGTTCTAATCATTTGCACCTGAGCTGGTGCACCTGATTCTAATTTTAGGTATTTGAAGTAGTGATAAATGTCAGGGTGTACTTACTTTTTCCACATGCGAAATTTGCATTTATGTTTATTTAAATTATACAATGGACTACAAAATGTAAATGTTTCATTATATTTGTTATATTATATCACCTTTATCTATCAATATTGTTGAAATGAAGATCAAATAGCTGTGTGTTGAAATATGTTGAAAAAGTCAAAACTTTACATGGGGTGTATTATATTCCATTTTTGCATCTATTAGTAAAAGGAGAAGTGTGTGTTTGGTTGTTATCTCCATATGCGGGCTTCAGAAGGTGGAACGCAGCCCTCCCAGGTCTGAAAGTATCCACGTTCATATGTGTGTGTCCTGTATATAGATGAATGTGCGCAAGTTGTTGTTCCCTACTATCTCCACACGTGGGTGGATTTCAGGAGATGGAATAGAGACCTATCATGTCTCAAAGTATCCACCTACGTGTGTGTGTGTGTGTGTGTGTGTGTGTGTGTGTGTGTGTGTGTGTGTGTGCGTGTGTGTGTGTGTGTGTGTGTGTGTGTGTGTGTGTGTGTGTGTCACAGGAGGCCTTGTTTAGTATTCATACAATATTTTGAAAGTCCTGCATTGCATTTACCATGCTATTGAATGTAATATTCTGGCTGTGCAATACCATAACTTTTATACAATACTTGCACTTTGTACCTTATATCCCACTCAATGTATCCTCCATTTTTTCTTCACATTACCTATTTCTGCTCGGCAGCGAGCTCAATTTTTCAGCAGCTCCAATACTCCTCCTCCTCGGCTCATTTCCAGGGCCACATGCTGCAAAATTTCACCATTAACCAAATAATCCTTCGCTATCACGGTTTCGGGGTTTTTTTTTTGCCAACGGTACCTTACATGTCCAAGGTTCCATTTTATTATCACACCTGCCACTTCCTAGCCCATCTCCCGAAGACGTCCAAATTCTTCAGCATCTCATGCTCCTCAATGCCATTTACCTTCGGTATGAAGTTTGTGTCATGAGCAATTTTGACATTCTATTCAGCACTCCAACCCACGCCTAACTCCTGCAGCATTCCATGATGTGCTTTTTCATTCCGATATATATGCTCCTTTGAGAATGCTAAACTTCCTGTTACCGAACCAAATATCTATCGAAACCAATACCCTGCATCCAATGCCACTTGTTTTTTTTTGTTTTGTTTTTTACCTGAGCTTGTAACCTCACACGTGGAACCATATTGAAAGCTGAAGATCGAAAATGTGAAATCTACAGCACCAAACGCAAACCGCATTTTTCCTACATGTCCCAAACTCAATGCACGGTCAATGCTTTTGTCCTTTTTCCAGATTATTTATCGAAATGCTTCTTCTTTTTTTAACACAACATGTGTCATTTGCATTTGGAAATGCAGGAGGTATGACCTTCAAGAATGCATCAAAGGTTACATAGACAAAGCAAAACTGCAAGGAGAGCACGCTGTGCAAAGTTCGGCAGGTGCTGCTCCATGCTCAGCAGGATGGAGGTGGCCCATCTGTTTGTTTCGAGATCCAACCCGTACCGGGACTTTTCGGGACTTTTCACATTGAGGAATGTCAGAACCAGGAGGCCTACAACAAACCCTGATACCATATCTGTGATGATATTGCCGAGCAATGGTTTGTTGAAAAGCTCATGTTGACACTCAAAATGCACAAGCTCCCATCTGTCCTGTTCCTTTTGTTTAAAGAATCACTATTCCAAGTACAGTCACGTGAAAAAGTAAGTACACCCCATGTAAAGTTTTGACTTTTTCAACATATTTCAACATACAGCTATTTGATCTTCATTTCAACAATATTGATAGATAAAGGTGATTTTATATAACAAATATCATGAAACATTTACATTTTGTAGTCCATTGTATAATTTAAATAAACATAAATGCAAATTTCGCATGTGGAAAAAGTAAGTACACCCTTGGCTCTAATAGGTGGTATTGCCCCCTTTGGCAGAAACATCAAATAGGCGTTTCTTATAACTGTCTACCAGTCTCTGACATAGACGGAGAAATTTTTGCCCACTCCTCCATGCAGAATTCTTTCAGCTGTGCGATGCTTGAGGGGTTTCTTGCATGCACAACAACAACACAACATGCATTTTAAGGCCATTTTCCCTGCTAGAGCGGGGGTTAGCCTTGCGGTCCCCATGACAATCTTCTCCATTTTGCCCTATTTTCTGCATCTCTCCTTGTTAACCCCCTTGCCCGCATTTCTTCTTCCACCATCTTTAGCCAAGTCTTTCTCGGTCTTCCCCGTCCTCTACTTCCTTCTACATCAATTTCCATCACTCTTCTCAACCAGTCACTTTCATCCTTCCTTAACACATGACCAAACCATCTCAGCCTGTTCCTCTTCACAGCATCAATCACAGGCAATATTACCATCATCTTTCGCAATTCATCATTTGTCTTCCTCTCTCTCAACGATACTCCGCACATCCATCGAACCATTCGCATTTCCACCCTTTCCAGCCTTCGTTGCTGCTCTACGTTCATTACCCATGTCTCGCTCCCATAAATCATAACACTTCTCACACATGCAGCATACACCTTTCCCTTCAGCTTCAGCGACACTCTCCTCCTCATCAGCACGCCACTCAGTTCCCGAAACTTCTTCCATGCACATCTCACTCGAGCAACCGTTGCCGAGTCTGATCCACCTTCTCCATTCAGCATGTCTCCGAGGTAGCAAAATGTTTTCACACCTTCCAGCTTCACGCCGTCTCCAAGATCCAACTCAACATTTCCTCCATCTGCAGCTCCCTCTGTGCACACCTTACATTTGAATGTAGCTGCCACACGGGTAAATGACCCTCTCAGACCACTACATTTTTGATGAACCCACTCAGCGCACATTGTACATTGAATGGAGTTCACTCCGACACCCTTCCTGCACACAGCACACGGCCACTTCCCAGTTCTTTCCACCTCACCACATGCTTTACCACTTGCCATCAGCTTCGTCTTTCCGATATTCACCTTCAGACCTTTTGTCTCCATACATTCCTTCCACTTGTTCATCTTTTCCTTCAGTCCATCCATACTTTCCGCAATCAACACCAGATCATCTGCATACAACAACTCCCACGGTAAACCCTCCTTTACGTTCTGAGCCAGCACCTCCATCACAGCTACAAATAGTAGTGGACTTAGTACCGACCCCTGATGCACTCCCACCTTCACCTCAAACTCACCACTGTTCCCGTCCTTCGTCCTTACAGCTGTGCGCGCTCTTTTGTACATTGCCATCACTACTCTGATCAACCATTCCTCCACTCCTAACTTCCTCAATGCCCATGTCAATACTTTGCGTGGAACCCTATCGAATGCTTTCTCCAGATCAACAAACCCAAAAAACAACTTCTTCCTCTTCTCCATGTACTTCTCCTGCAACTGCCTCACAATGAAAAGCGCATCTGTCGTTCCTCTTCCTGGCATAAATCCAAACTGCATTTCGTCGATCTTCACTTTCTTCCTTATCCTCCTCTCCAACACCCTTTCCAATACCTTCATTCCATGCTCCAATAACTTTATCGCTCGGTACGAGCCACACTCCAGAGGGTCACCTTTCCCCTTGTATAGAGGGACGAGGGTACTCAGTTCCCAATCCACTGGAATGCGGCCTTCTTTCACCACCAGATTACAGATCTCTGTCATTCTCTTCACACCCCAACTTCCTGCTGCCTTCAACATATCTCCCACAACTCCTGTCGGCCCTCCCGCTTTTCCACTCTTCATTGCTGTTATCGCTTCCTCAACTTCCTTCTCAGTTATCTTCTCTGCCGGTCCTAAAACTAGGTTACTCTCTATGTTGCCATCCCATTCATTCTCTGTATTCAACAGCATTTCCATATATCTTTTCCATCTTCCTTTAATTCCATCTGGGTCGACAACGATTTGTCCCACTTCATCCTTCAAGCAACTCACCCCCATCACGTCACACCTCTCTTTCGCTATGTGCTTTGCAATCCTGAATACTGCTTTCTGACCCTCTTCTGAATCCAAGCGTTCTCCGAACATTTTCCTACATGCCTCCTGCGCCTTTGCTATCTCTTTCTTTGCAGCCTTCCTGGCTGCCTTATAACTTTCATGCTCTGCTGTTTCTGCTCCCGTACCCTTCGCCTTCTGCCACTCCTTGAACTTCTTCCTCTTCTCGTCAATCCTCTTTCCAACTTCATCATCCCACCACCATGTTTCCGAGTGCCTCGGTGGTCCTTTTGTCCATCCACATACCTCACCAACGGCTCCCAACAGACTAGCTTTCATTGACATCCAACCACTTTCAAGCTCAACCACATCATCCTCTACCCTACTCAGCCTCTCTTTTAATGCCTCCCTTACTGTCACCTCTTTCAACCTCCACACCTTCATTCTTGGTTGGTACTTCACCCGCCGAGCTCTCCTCGCACCTTTCATTTTTATGTCGCAGACAACCAAGTGGTGCTGTGAAACAGCCTCCTCCCCCGGGATCACCTTTGTGTCCCGGAGGTGCCCCCTATCTCGCCTCCGCACCATCAGGTAGTCAACGGTTGTCGTCGGCCCACCTGACGTGTATGTAAGAAGCTTATTATCCTCTTTCTGGAACTGAGTATTACAAATCAACAAATCAGCTCCATCAGCAAACTCCAAAATCCTTTCACCTTCTCCATTTCTCACACCATATCCGTAACCCCCATGAACTCCCTCAAAACCATCCATACTCCTTCCCACATGTCCATTCAGGTCTCCTCCCACCACA
The DNA here is from genome assembly GCF_964187855.1 of Myxine glutinosa. Classification (NCBI taxonomy): domain Eukaryota; kingdom Metazoa; phylum Chordata; class Myxini; order Myxiniformes; family Myxinidae; genus Myxine; species Myxine glutinosa. Next base: position 94,643,852 of record NC_136271.1, read on the forward strand.
ACAACCTCTTCATCTTTCACGTTTTCCATCAGCTTCTCTATCGCACACCAGAACTTGTCCTTCTCTTCATTGCTTCGACCAACCTGCGGAGCATATCCCGAGATGACGTTCACCAAGAGCTTTCCAATCATCATTTTCACCATCATCAACCTATCACTCACTCTAGTGACACTCACCACACTGTCTACAAACTCCTCAGAAAACAGGACACCAACACCATTCACGCCCTCCGGGCACCCTTGCCACACAAACTTGTATTTCTGTCCCTGCCTACCCTTCACCATTCTCACACCACTTCCCTTCCATCTCGTCTCTTGCACACAACATATGTCCACTCTTCTTCTGACCAATACTTCCACCACTTCTCCTGATCTCCCTGTCATTGTCCCTACATTCCATGTCCCAAACCTCAGAAACCGATCTCCACTTCGGGCTGCACCCTGCCAATATGTAGTTCTTGCATGCACAGCTCGTTTCAAATCCCCCCACAACATCTCGATGTGATTTCGATCCGGGCTTTGACTTGGCCATTCCAGAACCCTCCATTTCTTTCTTTTCAGCCATTCCTTGGTGGATTTACTGGTATGTTTAGGGTCATTGTCATGTTGCAAGGTCCACCTTCGGTTGAGCTTCAACTTTCCGACAGATGGCCTCACATTATCCTCAAGCACCCTCTGGTACAATGAAGAATTCATAGTGGATTCTATGATGGTGAGCTGCCCAGGCCTTGATGCAGCAAAGCTGCCCCAAACCATAATATTTCCACCACCATGCTTTACAGTTGGTATCAGGTTCTTGTGGTCAAATGCTGTCTTTGGTTTTCGCCAAACATATCTTCTGGTACTGTGGCCAAATAGCTCTACCTTTGACTCATTTGTCCAGAGCACATTGTTCCAGAAGTGCTGGTCTTTGCCTAGGTGTTCATTGGCAAACTTTAGTCTTGCCCTGATGTTCTTTCTGGACAGAAAAGGTTTCCTCCTGGCACACCTCCCATGTAGATCACATTTGTGCAGTCTCATTCTAATGGTAGACTCGTGCACTTTGACATCAACAGTGGCAAGAGCTACCTGTAGGTACCGTGATGACATTCTGGGGTTCTTAGAGACTTCTTTCAGCATCTTGCGGTCTGCTCTCGGGCTGAACTTGTTGGGGCGGCCTGGCCTGAACAAGTTGGCAGTTGTTTGGAATCTTCTCCACTTGTATATGATCTTCCGGACAGTCGAATGATTGATTTCAAATTGTTTGGAGATCTTTTTAAATCCCTTCCCAGACTCGTAGGCATCTATAACCTTCTCTCTGAAGGCCTCAGAGAGCTCTTTTGATCTAGGCATGGTGATGCCACATACTTCAACAACAAAGAGCAAACCAAACTAAATGTCTGAGGTTTAAATAAGACAGGTTCCTCCAAAGATCCTCTCTGACGATGTTCTAATCATTTGCACCTGAGCTGGTGCACGTGATTCTAATTTTAGGTAGTTGAAGTCGTGATAAATGTAGGGGTGTACTTACTTTTTCCACATGTGAAATTTGCATTTATGTTTATTTAAATTATACAATAGACTACAAAATGTAAATGTTTCATGATATTTGTTATATTATATCACCTTTATCTATCAATATTGTTGAAATGAAGATCAAATAGCTGTATGTTGAAATATGTTGAAAAAGTCAAAACTTTACATGGGGTGTACTTACTTTTTCACGTGACTATGTTTTGATTTTTGATAATGGTTGTTCTTTCTCAACTGTGGTTAAATCTCATGAGTGAGGCACAGGACAACATCACACAATTGACAAAGGAATACAACATAAGGGTTTGAAACGTGTCCTGCCTCCAAAATAATCGGCACAAAATGGCAGGCCGAGACCACAAAGCTTTACAGGCCTCATAACTGAGAAAACAAATCCACAAAAACAAGACGAGATCACAAACAGGAAGAAGGCAGATGAAAACATGTGCCATGAAAGGAACCAGCTGTGTATAGAATATTTGGCCTGACAAATGCAAGTTTTTTGTTAAATCGAGCCTGATGTATGTTTATAATAGATTTTAAAATACCCAAGATAACGCCGCTTTTAAATAGTTTATAAGCAAACATTATTTGCCCCTGCTTTGTCAGGCCATTTAAACAATGTACCAACCGTTTTTAGCTTGTCTACCACGAAGTTGAGTCGAGCAGTTGAAGCCATGACGATGTCCTTCATTCAGACCGTCCATCAGTGGGTCCATTGACATTTTCTCGTTTCTTTCCCAGTTGAAGCCATGACGATGTCCTTCATTCAATCCGTCCATCAGTGGGTCCATTGACATTTTCTCGTTTCTTTCCCAGTTGAAGCCACGACGATGTCCTTCATTCAGACCGTCCATCAGTGGGTCCATTGACATTTTCTCGTTTCTTTCCCAGTTGAAGCCATGACGATGTCCTTCATTCAATCCGTCCATCAGTGGGTCCATTGACATTTTCTCGTTTCTTTCCCAGTTGAAGCCACGACGATGTCCTTCATTCAGTCCGTCCATCAGTGGGTCCATTGACATTTTATCGTTTCGTTCCCAGTTGAAGCCATGACGATGTCCTTCATTCAGACCGTCCATCAGTGGGTCCATTGACATTTTCTCGTTTCTTTCCCAGTTGAAGCCATGACGATGTCCTTCATTCAGACCGTCCATCAGTGGGTCCATTGACATTTTCTCGTTTCTTTCCCAGTTGAAGCCATGACGATGTCCTTCATTCAATCCGTCCATCAGTGGGTCCATTGACATTTTCTCGTTTCTTTCCCAGTTGAAGCCACGACGATGTCCTTCATTCAGTCCGTCCATCAGTGGGTCCATTGACATTTTCTCGTTTCTTTCCCGACTCCTCCGAGGCGGCTCAACGGATCGTTTTGAAACTCGGCATGGTGATTCATGACGTAATGCAGCCTTTTTTTCAATTTCCATCCAGAAGGTGAGGTAATTAACTAATTAACTCAAAATGTAATATATGTTTGTATGCCCATCACATATCGTGAGATTCCATCATCGATGTTTCCTCATTATTAAATTTTAACCTCTTAATTTAATTTAATCTTAATCATTATTTAATTAAATCTCTTGATTAAATTTTAACCTCTTGATGCTATTAATGCCCTCTTGCTTTGGAGAAAGGGGGAGAGAAAGACAGGGGGTTGGGGTTTGAGGGGGTGAGGGGCTGGGGGTGGAGAGGGCAGACAATCCTTTTGGTCCTTTATAGTCCTTTTACTCTTTTAGTGCTTTTAAAACCCTTTCGACCCCTTTAGCCTCATTAAGACCCGCTGGACCCTTATAAATCTTAAGAACCTTAAGACCGCTAAGACCTCCAAAACCAGTTAGACTCTTGAAAACCCCCTCAAGATCCCCAACACCCTCAATACCCCTACGATCCTCTAGAATCTTAAGGACATTTAAAACCCCTAAGACTCTTTAAGATTCCCAAGATCCTTCTTATCACCTACTGCAGCCTGACTTTGAGCTCCCTCCATCCGGAGACAAGCGGCTGTCCAACTTGGGACTATTCATTCAATACATATTCAACCTGAACTGGAGGACAACTGGTCAACACAAAGACAAAGATTTGGAACAGGCTTGACTGATCACAAGTATATGAAGAAGAGGAAGTGGATGGTGATCTGAACAACCTTGATAATAATACACCTCTAGGTTAGTTATAAAGGCGAAAAGTTGAAAGCAGTCTTCAGGTGTGTGTATAAAGCAGGTGAAAAAAAATAAGATTGAGAAGATAAAGAATAGTGACGATAGAGGACAGAAGGTAAAGGAGTTTGGAATGAGAGGAATGGGAAATAAAGTGAAACTGGTCAGGGGAAATAAAGGGAAGGGTGGGAGGAGGGGCGGGGTGGGGTGTTGGATGAACAATTCCACATTTTTTGCATGTCTCACATTTAAATGGCTTAACATAATAGCAGTGAGGGACGTACACAAATCGCACCAAAATAAATCAGAGGAGATCAGGAAGGCTTTCATTAAAAGCAGAAACAATCATTTCACAGAATACAAAACAATTGAAACTACGCGTAATATAGTGAGTGGTAAGAGTCTTAAAATCCATCGGGTGCAGAGTTCTATGTCTAGAGAAATAGAACGTAAATCCAATCAGGTGTAAACGGCTAAAAGCTGGTATTTAAATTAGGAAAAGGAATGTATCCATCGCATCCCTGCAGGATTGACAGCAAAAAGCTGGAAATTTTGAGAAACAGTCAAAGAAAGACCACCAAAGGGTCTCTGATGATCAGCAGCTCACAATCTGGACAGCAAACACCAGATCATCGTTGTGTATATTTTGCCGAGTGGAAAAGGGAAGGGAAAAACCAAAAAACTTTTCAGGATTGAACACGATAATTCAACAGGGCAAACTTGCAGACTCAACAGCAACTTTAAGCGGCACACCAGTGGCAGCAATAAACATCTTAACCCACCGGACGGATTCTGAACACGTGATGCATGGACGAGCTCAGCTTTCAATAATAAATGGCACAGGAAAATAAAAAGTAACCAACAACCAACAATCAATCAAGTGCTGAAAAAGTGCTGACTTTTTCAACGTAAAGTAAGAGAGTCAACATAAAGTTCATGCCATGTGGTAATCATTACTACCAAGTTTGGTGAATTTCTGCACAACCATCTAGGAGGAGATAACGGGACGGACAGACGGACAGACAGACCCGATTCCAATTTTTCAAAAAGCACGGGGATAATAAATATTCCCACAAACAGGTATTTGGTATAGTTAATGAATTACAGGAAGAATAAATAATTTAACTAGAACGCCACTCAGTAGAGCGCATACTCCCGCCGTGGGTGAAGTTGGAATAATACGTTTTGTTTAACATCCCCTCTCCCCAAAACAATAAATGAAAAAGAAAGTAGGCCCTAACTGTCAGAGAATGTATTTCGATATATCTCGGAATTAGAGGAGAAAAACATCATTGAAGAATAAGAACAAGAACGCCACTCAGCAGAGCGCATACTCCCGCCGTGGGTCAAGTTGGAATAGTATGATTTCACAAAAGTTTGAGGGAGTAGTTCAGTGACAACACAAGACAAGACAACACAAAACAGATATATATTTAGAATATATAGAAGATAATGTAAAAAACAAAACAAGGCAATTTCACTTACATTTTCGGATTCAGCGTTCAATTCTATATAAGTGAGTGTATTTTGAGGTATGTGTGACTTCAAATAAAATTGTAAGCCAGGGAAACGTTCGTTTCATTCCTTAGGGATACAACATGTAAAACTGGCCCAAACGTCAAAACAAAACTCGCTCATTTTAAGTCGTACAAGCTAATGCGACCACTCATTCTTCTGGGAAGAATCCCGTGCACATGCTGGTCACACTTATAACTCACCGAAGTCTTTATAAGTTCATCAAATACTGACACTGCGATTGACATTCGCTGAGGTAAATGTTGATATCTCTCTAAGGTTAAAAAACAAAAAAACAAAACAAAAAAAAAACAGTTTTAAAGCATTATACGTATCAAACGATACATTTTATGAAACGGGGAAACGTAATACACACTTTGTTGGTTTTAAAATGATAGAATATGTCTTTATTAGAAAAAAAAAAAAAAGGAACTTTGAAGATGACGCTGCTAACACCGCTCTAACGCATAAGCTCTAAACATACACCGCTCTAACGCATAACCACGAGTTTAAACTACATTTACAACAAATATGAAAACTATTTTCATATCACAATGTTAAATATAGAATATATATAGAAGATAATGTTAAAAAGAAATGAGCCCTATCTTCCAATGGTAAAAAAATCCTTCAAAAAATTCCTGGATCCGGAATAATATCCTGAGCTTCACCAAAAACGAATCAATTCTTCCTTATCCCAAGGGCAATCATCCCACCAACTTTCATCCAAATCCGTTCAGAACTTTTCCAGATATCTTGTTCACGAACACACACACACACACACACACACACACACACACACACACACACACACACACACACACACACACACACACACACACACACACACACACACACACACACACACACACACACACACACACACACACACACACACACACACACACACACACACACACACACACACACGCTCGAATGCATTACTCCCTGGCGGGAGTAATAACAGATCTCTAGGCCGTTATCAGATCGAAAACCTCAGAGGCATTATTGTTATCATCAAAATAATATAAAGCAAAAAGTAAAAGGAAGATTTATGGAATGCGAACCAAAGGATAATTCTGGAAGTTTCATTCAGAAGCTAGATTTGTAATAACTAGGGCATTGCCCGTACTATATCTATATCTAAAATTATATCCCCCCCCCTCTATTTACATGAAATGGTTTGGTCCAAAGCGAACGGCTTCCGGAGTTTGGTAAAGAAATCGCCATCGCGTGCACAAACGCGCAGGAAAGCGAATGAATCGCAAACATGCGATTCGTTCGTTTTTATTAGTTTTAAAACATAGTGTAACGCCAACATAGTTTGCAAACGTGAAATAAATGAATACGCTCTCAAATGTGCCATCCGAGGCAGAGTGTGTCCGCCACGTTCGGCACACGCGATAGTTCGCTGCTCTCTGATTGGTTGAATCGTTTTTTGGACATAGCTCGGTAAGTAATTGTCCGATTAATATGAAACCTTGAAAAGGCACATCCTCGGGTCCCCAGCAATATACCTGGCAAGTTAAAAGTATATCGGACCCGTGGTTGTCGAGAAACAGCGGTCACAGACAAACAAACGTACAAACGTACAGAGATTACTGGAATTATAGATAGACTAGGGCATGCCCGTACTATATATATGCCCGTACTATATATCTATCTAAAATTATATCCCCCCCCTCTATTTACATGAAATGTTTTGGTCCATTCGCAACGCCAAAGCGAACGGCGAACGGCTTGCGAGTACAGTGACAATCCCCCCCCCTCTATTTACATGAAATGGTTTCGTCCATTCGCAACGACCACAGAACCCCCCCCTCTATTTACATGGAATGGTTTGGTCCATTCGCAACGCCAAAGCGAACGGCGAACGGCTAAATCGCCATAGCTCGGTAAGTACTTGTCCGATTAATTTCAAACCTTGAAAAGGCACATCCTCGGGTCCCCAGCAATATACCTGGCAAGTTTCAAGTATATCGGACCGGTAGTTGTCGAGAAATCGTTGTCGCATACATACACACACACATACACACAGAGATTAGTGGAATTATAGATAGATGTAGCGACCCATGGGTCCCCCAAGCGAGACCAGCAACAGAATCGCCTTGCTCCAGCCGGTGACGTAACCGGCGGGCAAACCACGGCGCCGGGGTGGCCGGTCACGTGACCACCAAAGCGTGCCGCACGTGCGGTTATAATCCTTTGCACCTGTCGGTCACGTGACCACCAAAGCGCGCCTCGCCTGAGAGGCGTGGCTTTCGGTTTCGGTTTCGGTTGTGCTTTCTGGTTTTGATATATATGCAACCCGATAAACGGGCTTGTCAGAGTTCCCGAGTTGGTTTTTACAATAAACATCTTCTCGGACGAGTTTGTGTCTTGCCCGTCACTTCGTCCGTCTCAAGCAAGAGCCCTGCTCTTCACTGGTGACCCCGAATTTACGACACGTGATGGACACCGCAGTGTCCCTCAAATTGCCCACCTTCTGGGAAGCACATGCCGCCGTCTGGTTCGCACAGGCGGACTCCCAGTTCGCCCTGCGTAGCATAACGGAGGACGCCACACGATACCATTACGTGGTCGCCGCGCTTGGCTCCGCGACCGCCGCCCGCTGCCTGAGCTTCCTCCAGAACCCGCCCGCTGACGGCAAGTACGACGCCATCAAGGCACTTCTTCTGGGCGCTTTCGCCCTCTCCCCGGCTGAGCGCACACGACGCCTGCTCGACCTTCCTGAGCTCGGCGATACGCGCCCGTCCGAACACATGGACTACATGCTCGCGTTGCTCGGCGAGCACCCCACGGATTTCCTGTTTCGGGAGCTTTTTCTTCGCCAGCTCCCGGCCCAGGTACGGGTCGCCCTGGCAGGCACGACCATCGTGAACCCCCGCGACCTCGCCAAGGAGGCCGACAAGATCGATTCGGCAAGCCAGCTCGCCGGAGCGGCGAGTCAGCTCGTCGGGGTGGCGGCCGGGAGCCCTCCCGCCCACCCGCCCGCGACGCAGTTTCCTTCCCGGAGGCCGCCGGGCCGGCGTGACTGGCAGCGGCGACGCCGCATCGCCCGGTCCCGACGCATCGACCGGAGCCCCCGCAGGACCCGGCCTGGTGTTATTTCCACGCCAGGTTCGGGCGGCAGGCCCGATCATGCCGACCCCCGTGCACGTTCGGCAAGTCGGGAAACGGGCGGGCCGGCGTTCCCTCCCAGCAATGAACGCCGGCCGTTCCGGAAACCTGCTATTCATCGCGGACCAAGCGTCGGGGCGGCGCTTTCTCTGCGACACCGGCACCCAGCTGAGCGTCATTCCCGCTTCGGCGGAGGACAGGCGGGCCGCCATTTGCGGCCCCTCCTTAATCGCGGCCAACGGCTCCGCCATCCGCACCTTCGGCCCACGCACCGTCGCCCTCCGCTTCGGCAGCCAGCTCTGCATGCGGCGTGCTGCGCAACTTGCCGTTCCTCTACACCTACCTGGACGACATCCTCGTCGCCAGCACGTCCAGAGCTGAGCACCTCCTCCACCTCCGGACGCTGTTCGGCCACCTCAGCGAGCACGGATTGATCATCAACCCGGCCAAATGTCACTTTGGTGCGGCGACGATCGACTTTTTGGGCCACCGCATCACCCGGACCGGTGCCGTGCCGCTACCGGCCAAAGTCGAGGCCATCGCCGCTTTCCCGCGCCCCCGCTCTGTCAAGGCGCTGCAGGAGTTCCTCGGGATGGTGAACTTTTATCACCGCTTCGTGCCCCGAGCTGCGCAACTCATGCGGCCCTTGTACGCCGCCCTCCGCGGCCAGCCGGCGAAACGCGATGTTGTCTGGTCCACGGACATGGACGCTGCTTTTACCGGCGCAAAACGGGCCCTCGCCAACGCCACGCTGCTGGCCCACCCGGTACCCCAGGCTCCCATCGCCCTCACCACGGACGCCTCCGACTACGCTGTGGGCGCGGTCCATGAACAATGGGTAAACGGGGCCTGGCAGCCGCTCGCGTTCTTCAGCCGGCAACTCCTGCCCAACGAGTTGAAGTACAGCACCTTCGACCGCGAGCTCCTCGGGCTGTACCTGGCCGTCCGCCATTTTCGCCACCTCCTGGAGGGCCACCCGTTCACGGCTTTTGTCGACCACAAGCCGTTGGTTTTCGCCATGGCCAAGGTCACGGAGCCGTGGTCGGCCCGCCAGCAGCGCCACCTCTCCGCCGTGTCGGAGTACACCACGGACATCCGGCACGTCGCCGGGAAGGACAATGCCGTGGCCGACTGCCTTTCTCGAGCCGGCGCCAACGCCGTCCACCTCGGCGTCGATTTCGCCCTAATGGCAACGGACCAGGCCACCGACGGCACGGTGCAGGCGCTCTGGGTGGCGGACACGGGCCTCCGCTTGGCTGACGTCCCCTTCGCGGACACGGTCCTGCTGTGCGACATCTCCCAAGGCCGACCTCACCCCGTTGTGCCGGTCACCTGGCGGCGTCGCATTTTTGCTTCGCTCCACGGCCTCTCACCTAGGCCGGAAAGCGTCCCAGAGGCTGGTGGCGGCGCGTTTCGTCTGGCATGGGCTGCGACGGGACGTCCGCGACTGGGCCAACGCCTGCACACCCTGCCAGCGGGCCAAGGTCCACCGTCATACCCAGGCTCCGCTGGCTCCCTTCACCGTGCCCGAGCGACGGTTCGACCACGTCCACGTGGACCTGGTGGGTCCCCTTCCCCCGTCGCAGGGGTTCACCCACCTGCTTACCATGGTGGACAGGACCACCAGGTGGCCGGAGGCCGTGCCCCTCGCCTCCACCACCACCGCCGACGTGGCCCAGGCGTTCATCGCCACCTGGGTCGCACATTTCGGCGCACCAGCGGACATCTCGTCGGACCGCGGCCCACAGTTCACGTCCGAACTATGGGGCGCGGTCGCCCGCACATTGGGCGTTACCCTGCACCGCACCACGGCCTACCACCCCCAGGCCAACGGGTTGTGCGAGCGGTTCCACCGCTCCATGAAGGCCGCACTCATGGCCGGCCTCCAGGACGACGGCTGGGCCGACCGGCTCCCGTGGGTCCTTTTGGGCCTCCGCACGGCTCCCAAAGAGGACCTCCAGGCGTCCACCGCCGAGCTGGTGTACGGCCAGGCCCTCCGTGTACCGGGCGAGTTCATTCCCGACGCCACCAGCCCCTGGTCCGCCGCGCGCCAGCGCGCGGACTTCCAGGAGGCCGCCCGACGTTTCGCCCCGGTGCCCACGTCCCGCCACGGCGACCCCCAATCCTACGTCCCCCCAGCACTCCGCACGGCGGAGTACGTCTTCGTGCGCCACGACGCGCACCGGGGGCTGCTCCGGCCACCATACGACGGACCCTTCCGGGTCCTATGGCGGGACAACAAGTCCTTCATCGTCAACATCGGCGGCCAGGCGGACCGGATTTCGCTGGACCGCCTCAGGCCGGCCCACATGGACGTCGGCCAGCCGCCATGGCTGGCTCTCCCACCGCGGCGCGGCCGCCCCCCGTCCACTGCACCCCCCGTCCGACCACCCGCCACCACACCGGACCCCCCCCCCCCCCCCCCCGCGACTGGCCAGGGGTCGTTTCGGTCGGGTCATCCGGACCCCCCTCAGGTTGACCTTCCTGGATCAAGTCCATTCTGGGGGGGCGTGTGTAGCGACCCATGAGTCCCCCAAGCGAGACCAGCAACAGAATCGCCTTGCTCCAGCCGGTGACATAACCGGCGGGCAAACCACGGCGCGGGGTGGCCGGTCACGTGACCACCAAAGCGTGCCGCGCGTGCGGTTATAATCCTTTGCACCTGTCGGTCACGTGACCACCAAAGCGCGCCTCGCCTGAGAGGCGTGGCTTTCGGTTTCGGTTGTGCTTTCTGGTTTTGATATATACTAGGGTACTTGATACTTGCCTTGATAAATTCATCGTGATAGAGTGAATTCGCGAAAGGGAAACCCACGAACGGCAAGGCCCTCCTAGGCCATCCCATATCCACAAAATGATTTACAATAAGAAAGCTTCAAATGTCTCCCAAGTTGGATGTGAAGATTTGGTGAAAGTAAGGTCACAAAGCTGTTACAGTCATCTAAATTATAAAACAGGAATGTCTGTCCATCTTTCTGGCCATCCCAAAACTACTCCCTCAGATTTGGCGCTAGCCCTGTCAAACAACCTTTTGTGGAACGTTTTGGGGACCCAGCTGGTGTCCAAAGGTAGGCGAGAGGTTTCATAAATTCCTCAATATATTTATGATTTTGACTTTCAAACCGCACGTAGCTGCTCCCGATCCGGAAGTAAATATGATCAAGAAGATTCGCCGATTTAATAATATCTCATTACAATCGTGATTTCAAGTTTCCCCCAAACGACGCCACTTTTACTCATCTTGAGGTGGGTGGAGGTTTCACAAATTCCTCAACACAATTATTATTTAGACTTTCGATTTGTACGAAGTGTTTCATATCTGCCCTTTCTCGCCGGCAAATTCGTCGATATTGGTTTTCACGCCAGATCAGTCAATATTCATTTACATCATGAGCATTTTTAACATTGCATTTTGTTATATTAATGGTATAGTATTAATTTGTGATTGGAATGATGCTGTTTGGAATGAAAATATAGAGAGGTTGAGTTTAAAGCAAAATGAGGAAATGACGTGAGGATTTTCACCCGTAGCATTCGCGGATTCAGCAATTTTAGTTTCACCATTGACCGCATGTAGAAACATTCAGCTGCAGTAGGTTTTTTGCCAAAGTCATTCACGAACTGGCTGTCAATACCTGACGTTCGAATGAAGGTGGCACATGAATGTGGAACTTATTGGTTCATGGTTTAGCATTTGCCATTTCCGCATTGTCTGTTTGTCTTTGGCCTCCCACCCATGCGTAGCACGAGTACCTCACTAGTGTTAGAAAAAAACAAAGTTTTAAGAATTAAATCTTATTATAATGGAGCAAAGGAAGATGTCACTGAATCTCCAAAATTGACTTGTGGCTGAAATAGCGCCACCTTTGGTGTAGCCAATATTACAAACCATCTTCCTCTTTTTTTTGTATACATAGTCGAGGCCCGTGGAAGAGCTAGTGCACTGAACGGATCAGGACGTAACAGGCAAAAACAGGACACAAAACACACATGCATGGAGAAGGAAACTCCAAGGAGGAAAAACTGGAAAGTGGGAAGGAGGAGGGATTTGGGTCGGGGTAACGAGGATAGGAAAGATCATAATTTTTGATTGGGGACGATCTCAGACGGCGGTGAGCAGCCATCTTGAAAATCTGCAGGGAAGAATGAGATTGAAGAGGCTGTGGATGTTAATGCCACAGGTGGGAAAAAAAGAGGAACGAATGAGTGGATGTGAGCAGTGATCCTGGATTTAGGAGGTTTTTCCTATGATATGGAATACGACATGTTGTGATCAATGAAATTTCTTTCAAAAAATGCCAAAAATTTCAAAGTGCATTTCCAAGAATGTGCCGCAGCACATTGCCCACCAAAGGTGAGTCGAGAAAGGTACTAACAATAGTCCAAGACAGGGCATAAAAGGTATCGTGAGATTTACATGCACAAAAACTACATTTTTCATATATACATGCATACTTATTGAAGAATAAAAACGACAACCATGGTGCGTATCACACTATTGCGAGAATCTTGTTCAAAGAACATTGTGAACGCCTGTTGTAGTTACAGCATTGTTACAACAACAACAACAACATGCATTTTAAGGCCATTTTCCCTGCAAGAGCGGGGGTTAGCCTTGCGATCCCCATGACAATCTTCTCCATTTTGCCCTATTTTCTGCAAC
>NC_136271.1:94664316-94709316 GCF_964187855.1 Myxine glutinosa
TTCGACGGTGCAGCCTTGTGATCGTGCCAAATTCTGAAGCCTCGGCCTAATGTCAGGTGTACTTACATCTTCTTTATTTATTAGACATCCTACGGATGTAAATGAACACTCGTTTTACTCTGAGGGCGTTGCACATCACCTGCAGCGAATTTCACCTCCCTGTGCCTTGTATTTATTATTATTTTAAAAAAACGCTTCTGTACACCGCCCTTGAGGCTCGGTTTGCAAGCCACCGTCTACATTTCCAATAGAAGAGACATAATTACTCTTTTGTGTAAAATATTTTTCGAGTTTGTTTTATGCTCAAAAATAGATTGTAGTGAACACACATTTGTGTAAAAGATTGGATTTTAAAACCTTCCCTTTTGAAGGGGGACAGACATCTGTACAAAACCAACAAACTGACATTATGTGGTAGGTGTTCCACAGGAAACAATAGCACCAGAATGCACACACAACACATCAAGCTTTAGAAGGCCGAGGTTTTAACAACTGCACGTCAATCTCGCATTTGAGACCACCTGGACGATCTTCTCTCGCAAGAGTCAAATTTAACCCCTTTTCCTTTGAAACAGAAACATTCACTTCAAAGCATGGCGTCGTCTTCCTTTGCAAGGCCTTGATCGATCACGACAAACGGACTTTTCAAAGAGCATGGCCGTCGGTGAACAATGTCACACGTAGCCGTCTGTAAACTTGCCGGCCTCTAATTGCCACCAACACCGTGTCAGCAATCCAAAAATAAAGAGGAAGACCACCAAGCTTGCACAAACAAACAAAAAACATCTTCATTTTCACCATTTGAAATGTGAAACAACAAGGCTAGGAAACCAAGATGCAGTGCAACGCGAAACTACGCACTTGGAATGATGTATTTTTTGATGAATGGGAAATGAAATTACACTTAATGTAACAAATGAATGAAGCATTTCATTGATGCTCGTGCTTCTGGATTTGTAAATTACAAAAATGATCGCCGAGAGTATAGTTTGTGCATGACGAGGCCCACCCCTCCCCGAAAAGAGCTGCCCAATGAGATCACAAATGTAATGTTCTTGTTCCGACAGCACCACAGTGTGACCTATCCTATATGGGACTGCAGTGTGACCTATACTATATGGGACTGCAGTGTGACCTATCCTATGTGGGACTGCAGTGTGACCTATCCTATATGGGACTGCAGTGTGACCTATCCTATGTGGGACTGCAGTGTGACCTATCCTATGTGGGACTGCAGTGTGACCTATCCTATATGGTACTGCAGTGTGACATATCCTATATGGGACTGCAGTGTGACCTATCCTATATGGTACTGCAGTGTGACATATCCTATATGGGACAGCAGTGTGACATATCCTATATGGGACTGCAGTGTGACCTATCCTATGTGGGACTGCAGTGTGACCTATCCTATATGGTACTGCAGTGTGACATATCCTATATGGGACAGCAGTGTGACATATCCTATATGGTACTGCAGTGTGACATATCCTATATGGGACAGCAGTGTGACATATCCTATATGGGACTGCAGTGTGACATATCCAATATGGGACTGCAGTGTGACATATCCTATATGGGACTGCAGTGTGACATATCCTATATGGGACTGCAGTGTGACATATCCTATATGGGACTGCAGTGTGACATATCCTATATGGGACTGCAGTGTGACATATCCTATATGGGACTGCAGTGTGACATATCCTATATGGGACTGCAGTGTGACATATCCTATATGGGACTGCAGTGTGACATGTACTATATGGGAGTAACAATGGTGTGGCAGACATGTGTGTGCACCACAGACACAATGGTGTGGCAGACATGTGTGTGGACCACAGACACAATGGTGTGGCAGACATGTGTGTGGACCACAGACACAATGATGTGGCAGACATGTGTGTGTGTGCACCACAGACACAATGGTGTGGCAGACATGTGTGTGCACCACAGACACAATAGTGTGGCAGACATGTGTGTGGACCACAGACACAATGGTGTGGCAGACATGTGTGTGCACCACAGACACAATGGTGTGGCAGACATGTGTGTGTTCACCACAGACACAATGGTGTGGCAGAAATGTGTGTGGACCACAGACACAATGGTGTGGCAGACATGTGTGTGCACCACAGACACAATGGTGTGGCAGACATGTGTGTGCACCACAGACACAATGGTGTGGCAGACATGTGGCACTAACTGCTGCGGCATGGGGTCTCTGACCTCGCAATAATGAAAACGTCTCATACTGGTTGTCCATTTAATTGTTCACTTCAACTTTTGATTGTGTCTCAACAGCCCAAGATGCAATAAACAAAGAAAGCCATTTTAACAAGAAATAAACATTGGGCTATCAGACAGAATTTGATTTTTTAAAATTCGATTGTGCAAAAACTGTAGATGGGTCATTTGCTCAAATAGCGAATTATCAAGTAATAATTAGTGGCATGACTGTGCGCTTGCAGTCACTCTTATTGGTAATTCGACTACTACTGCTCTTTACCCATCCTAATTAATCCCACCTTCTTGTGGAGTAGGAGAGGGGAAGCTATTAGCCAAAGTCTTTTATGAACCTGCTGTTCGACTAAAAGTGTTAAGAATTTAGAAATTATTCAGGGTATCGGTGACGAGTCGCATACTCTTCGCAGAATACACTGCTGCACCTTCAACGCCCACCAATGAATGACCAGTGCTGGAAGATGGGAGGTCGTCCAGCTTAACGTCCATCCTATTGACGGCACACACATTGATGAATCATCCTGCCTGTGAAACACTGGGATGACAGTTTATAGCTGGGTCGGGATTCAAACCTAGACCAGGCAGCTCAGAGGCGAGTGTGCGTACCTCTCGGCTACACTACCAGCTCACTTTTACTTATAGCAATTATGCCCACTCAATCAAGGAACAGCGAGTGCTGCTGGGCCCGCCCTGTTAGATAAGTGCGAAACTGCAATCCACAAGATTTTGATGCATCAACCCATCCATGAATTTGACTTTTTACATGTTGCCAAGGGCCCTTTACTTATTTCTGGGGTCTTGTCAAATAGTGCAATCATAAAAGATTCATAAAATATGCCCCACACGATGGTACGATTCTGACATGAAATCAATATTTATACATTGACCATGAAAATGCCAGAGGAGGAACTTTTCATCTTTCTGGCCGTTAAAATTTCCATTATTTTCTGTATGGAAAGAAATAGAAATAGAAATGGGAATTGCAATGAACTGGAGACAAAGTCAAAACACCATTGATAAATCTATCCCAAATATGATCCACTTAAAAACGTGCGCACGGAAACAACGAGGCAAAAATAAAAACTGAGCAACTAAATTCTACCAAACTTCTCTTGCACTAGCTGGAGGTTGTTGGAAGCGAGAAATAGAAATGGGAATTGCAATGAACTGGAGACAAAGTCAAAACACCATTGATAAATCTATCCCAAATATGATCCACTTAAAAACGTGCGCACGGAAACGAGGCAAAAATAAAAACTGAGCAATTAAATTCTACCGAACTTCTCTTGCACGAGCTGGAGGCTGTTGGAAGCGAGAAATAGAAATGGGAATTGCAATGAACTGGAGACAAAGTCAAAACACCATTGATAAATCTATCCCAAATATGATCCACTTAAAAACGTGCGCACAGAAACGAGGCAAAAATAAAAACTGAGCAACTAAATTCTACCGAACTTCTCTTGCACGAGCTGGAGGCTGTTGGAAGCGAGAAATAGAAATGGGAATTGCAATGAACTGGAGACAAAGTCAAAACACCATTGATAATCTATCCCAAATATGATCCACTTAAAAACGTGCGCACGGAAAGGCCGAGGCAAAAACAAAACAAAAAAGCTACTAAATTCTACCGAACTTCTCTTGGACGAGCTGGGGGTTGTTGGAAGCGAGAAATAGAAATAGAAATGTCGTCTTTGTAAGTGCAGCGTTTTAAATGTGACCTAACACTTGCTGGATGAGACCGGATGTAACTACTAGTCAGTTGTGGCTAGCGAGGGGTCAACCCCGTGAAAATAAAAGTCCAGTAGAATTTCCTTCTTTCCTGCCCATGACCTGGTGCATTGACTGACCACGTCGCAACATTTTCGCATGGAAACGATGAGGCAAAAAGAAAAACCGAGCTACTAAATTCTACCGAACTTCTCTTGCACGAGCTGGAGGTTGTTGGAAGCGAGAAATAGAAATGGGAATTGCAATGAACTGGAGACAAAGTCAAAACACCATTGATAATCTATCCCAAATATGATCCACTTAAAAACGTGCGCACGGAAAGGCCGAGGCAAAAAAAAAAAAAAAAGCTACTAAATTCTACTGAACTTCTCTTGGACGAGCTGGAGGTTGTTGGAAGCGAGAAATAGAAATGGGAATTGCAACGAACTGGAGACAAAGTCAAAACACCATTGATAATTATCTATCCCAAGTATGATCCACTTAAAAACGTGTGCACGGAAACGATGAGGCAAAAAGAAAAACCGAGCTACTAAATTCTACCGAACTTCTCTTGCATGAGCTGGAGGTTGTTGGAAGCGAGAAATAGAAATGGGAATTGCAATGAACTGGAGACAAAGTCAAAACACCATTGATAATCTATTCCCAAATATGATCCACTTAAAAACGTGCGCACGGAAACGACGGGGCAAAAAGAAAAGCCGAGCTACTAAATTCTACCGAACTTCTCTTGCGTGAGCTGGAGGTTGTTGGAAGCGAGAAATACAAATGGGAATTGCAATGAACTGGAGACCAAGTCAAAACACCATTGATAAATCAATCCCAAATATGATCCACTTAAAAACGTGCGCACGGAAACGACGAGGCAAAAAGAAAAACCGAGCAACTAAATTCTACCGAACTTCTCTTGGACGAGCTGGAGGTTGTTGGAAGCGAGAAATAAAAATGGGAATTGCAACGAACTGGAGACAAAGTCAATACACCATTGATAATCTATCCCAAGTATGATCCACTTAAAAACGTGCACACGGAAACGACGAGGCAAAAATAAAAACTGAGCTACTAAATTCTACCGAACTTCTCTTGCATGAGCTGGAGGTTGTTGGAAGCGAGAAATAGAAATGGGAATTGCAATGAACTGGAGACAATGTCAAAACACCATTGATAAATCTATCCCAAGTATGAGCCACTTCAAAACGTTTTCACGAATGCTGCACTTGCACAGAGATCGGTCGCGGGGGGGATGGGGGGCACCGGAAAGGATTAACGTGCAGACGGGCAGCCATTGCCAAGCGATAATCAGCTGTAAGGCCTGATGTTGGCTTCGACTCAGCTGGTACGCGTGCGAACAGCTGGCGTGGTGTGCATCGCACAGCTGAAATGCTTGCACCGCTTCCAAAAGTTATCCGTCTATTTCTTGTGCCAAAGGATCACAAGCGGCGATTAGAAAACGAGTACGAAGAAGGGTGTTTGTAAAATTACAACCTGTCTGAAGACGTTTACTCATTCGATCCTCTTCCCACCACTTATCGAGCATGCGTAGACCACTCGCAAATAGATCCAATTTTCCCTTTAAGACCTTCAAAAGTTAGACAAGCATCGTCACACCTTGATGAGCTGCTTATTACCTGTTGCTCTCGTCGCAGACAGGCCGGTAGCATCTGTATATTTTTTTTAACCGCCTCTCCTCCGGTCTACCTCCCTCTGATCTCTGACCATCCTCAGCAACTCCAGGACAAGTGTTCTTACAGCAACAGCTACCTGGTTAAACTCCCAGAATCCACTCACTGCGCACCTTCACATCTTTGTTTGCGTTTGTCGAGCTACCTTCCAGAGACGGATAAATCGCACTCTTCCTTCCAGGGCATGAAGAAGGCGGACACCATCACCCATCCCGTCAACTCATTCTCTACCCACAATCTTTTCTATCCTCAATAACTTGACCTAGTCCAATCCTCTTATTTGCAAGTTACCAGGTTGTCTCCCGAGTCTCGTATTTTCCCGTTCATCCAATCCACTGCTTGGCGTAAGCCCGGTGTTGGCTTCATGGTTAAGGGAGCAGGCTTGAGATCGTAGGGTCCCGAGTTGGAGCCGTGTCAGGCCATTGAATTAACACCAGATGGGTTGACTCAGTCTGTCACCCTTCCGAGGTTGGCAATATGAGTACCACGTGACTGCCTATAGAGAGACATTGCATCAGAGGCAGCCGTGCCCCAGAAAATGATGCAACCAGCAGCCCCAGGCTGCACATGAACCAGTGAACCACCACTGCTTGTCAAGTCCAACTGTTCCTGCACTAAACCACTGTCAGTTCTCGCTGCATTGTTACCCTCCGTCACATCACTCTTGGTCTTGTTCTTGTGGAGAAAATAAAAATTCCAGATATTTTCACCTTTCCCATTCCCAAAGAGATGGCAGAGGGTATTGTAACAGATCTGTGTGTCAGTCAGCAAGTTCAGACACAGATAAACGTTAATATTTTGCCCGAAGTGACCTTGAGTGCAATTTGTCCAATGTAACCATAACATTATTAATTCCATTATTTTAACCATAATTTGATCATATCCAAGTTAGAAATGGTAAATCCTGTAATGTATCATTTGTTGAGGCCCTTCACCTTGTGTCTGTGTCTCTGTGTGTCAGTCAGTGTGTCTGTCTGTGTGTCTGTCTGTGTGTGTGTGTGTGTCTGTCTTTTTTTTCTTTTTTTGTATACTGAATCGAGGCTCGTGAAAGAGCTAACATTTAATTCACAAACAAATCAACCAGACAAACAAAATATATAAAAAGAGGGAGCGGAAGACAAGATGAGGAGAGAAGGGGAAGCACACAAACACAACATTTGAGAGCAGGGAGATGTGTGGAAGGGAGAGGGCTTGGGGGGAGTAGGCGTGGGAAGGGGGGGGGGGTGGGGTGGGAGGGAGAAGTATAAAAGACAAGGACACCAAGGACTTCCAGGACAGAAGTTGGTATTTCAAAAAAGTGGAATTGGGGTGAAATTAGCGGGGGTAGAAAAGATCAAGGTTTTGGATGGGGGAAGATAAGAGATGGTGGTGAACAGCTGTTTTAAAGACCTGGAGGGTGGAGTGGGATTGAAGAGAGTGAGGGAGTTTGTTCCAGAGGCGGGAGAAAAGAGGAATGAAGGAGTGAAGGTGAGCAGAGAGTCTTGATTTTGGCAGTTTAACCATAAGAGGGTTGCAGGCAGATCTTGTGCGACCTGTAGGAATATTTGCGGGACAGAGCCCAGAGAGAGCAGGGGGGGCAAGGCCAGAGAGGAGTCGGTAGAAGACGGAAAGACCACCAACCTGCCTGCGGTGAGTGAGTGAGAGGCCCTTGGAGTTAGCTTCATCGCGGGAGATTCCAATGATTCTGAATGCTTTGGTTTCAACAGCGTGAAGACGAGCTAGGTGTGAGGCAGGAGCACCAGCCCAGAGGGGAGAGCAGTATTCCATTGAGCTGCGGATGAAAGCCTTGTATGTGGTGAGGAGCTCAGGTGTGCCAAGGAAGGACCGCACGACGGAGGATGCCCAGTCTGCGACTGGCTTTGGAGGCCAGATTTGAAATGTGGTTTTCCCAGGAAAGATCATGGCAGATAGTGAGACCGAAAAGCTTGAGTGACAGAACTTCTTGGAGAGGATTATTCAGAAAGTGGATGGGAGGGTTGTCCAGTCGGTCTTTTCGGAGAGACATCGTAAGAGTGTGAGATTTGTCAGGATTGAAAGACATGTTCCACTTGTTTGCCCAGTCTGTAATTTTGTCCAGGTCTGCAGAGAGTGAGGAGGCTGCAGACTGCCGATCTGAGGGATGAAGAATGTAGCGACAGAGAGTAGAGTCATCAGCAAAGAGATAGAGAGGATTTTCAAGAGAGTCAGAGAGATCATTGATGAAGACGAGAAAAAGCACAGGGCCCAGAACACTGCCTTGGGGAACTCCAGCCTGAACAGGAAGAGGAGATGAGAGAAACCCATTCAGGGCCACACGTTGACTACGACTAGAGAGGAAGTCCGCCAGCCATGCGTGGAGATTTCCATGGATACCAAAAGAGGAGAGTTTGGTGAGCAGAGCGGGGTGCCAGACCGTATCGAAGGCACATGGTATGTCAAGGGAGACTGCTCTAATTTCCTGTTTGGCATTGAGGACCTCCATCTATTGTTGTGAAAGCAGAAGCAGCATGTCGAGAGTGGAGTGTCCAGGTCTGAAACCAAATTGATGATCAGAGATCAAGCCATTGGAGAAGAGGAAAGGCCTTTGGGCTTCTTGAAAAGCGCTATACAAAATAAATGAATTATTATTATTATTATTTCATATCTGAAGCAATGATGGATTTTATGACTTTGCTGATAATTGGGAGAAGGCTGATTGGTCTATAGTTGCTGGGATCTGTTTTTGCACCTTTTTTGTGCAAACCGGTGATGTTGGCTGATTTCCAAGCAGATGGAAGATGACCTTGAGCAAAAGAGAGGGTGAAGAGAACAGAGAGAGGGAGTGAAAGAGCGGAAGAACAGGATTTTAGGACCCGTGGGCTGATGCCGTCAGGTCCAGTTGCAGAATCCGAGTCGAGGGTTGACAGAAACTTTTCCACCTTGTCAGGAGGAAAGGTCTGTGTGTGTCTGTGAGCATGTGTCTGTGAGCGTGTGTCTGTGTGTCTGTTTGTCTGTGTCTGTGTGTCTACCTGTGTGTGTGTGTGTGTGTCTGTCTGTCTGTCTGTCTGTCTGTGTGTGTCTGTGTGTCTGTCTGTATGTGTCTGTGTGTCTACCTGTGTCTGTCTGTGTGTGTGTGTCTGTCTGTATGTCTGTGTGTCTCTGTGTCTGTCTGTCTGTATGTCTGTCTGTGTGCATGTGTGTGTGTGCATGTGTGTGTGTGTGTGTGTGTGTGTGTGTCTGTGTGTCTGTCTGTGTGCGTGTGTCTGTGTGTCTGTCTGTGTGCGTGTCTGTCTGTGTGTCTGTCTGTCTGTCTGTGTCTGTGTGTCTACCTGTGTCTGTATGTGTGTGTGTCTGTCTGTCTGTCTGTCTGTTTGTTTGTGTGTCTGTCTGTCTGTCTGTGTGCATGTGTGTGTCTGTGCATGTATCTGTCTGTCTGTGTCTGTGTGTGTGTCTGTGTGTGTGTGTGTGTCTGTCTGTGTGTCTGTCTGTCTGTGTTTGTGTGTCTGTGTGTCTATCTGTCTGTCTGTCTGTGTGCGTGTCTGTCTGTGTGCGTGTGTGTGTGCGTGTGTGTATCTGTCTGTGTGTGTGTGGGTGTGTGTGTGTGTCTGTGTGTGTCTGTGGGTGTCTGTGGGTGTCTGTGTGTGTCTGTGGGTGTCTGTGTGTGTCTGTGGGTGTCTGTGTGTCTGTGGGTGTCTGTGTGTCTGTGGGTGTCTGTGTGTCTGTGGGTGTCTGTGTGTCTGTGGGTGTCTGTGTGTCTGTGGGTGTCTGTGTGTCTGTGGGTGTCTGTGTGTCTGTGGGTGTCTGTGTGTGTCTGTGTGTGTCTGTGTGTCTGTGGGTGTCTGTGTGTCTGTGGGTGTCTGTGTGTCTGTGGGTGTCTGTGTGTCTGTGGGTGTCTGTCTGTCTGTGGGTGTCTGTCTGTCTGTGGGTGTCTGTCTGTCTGTGGGTGTCTGTCTGTCTGTGGGTGTCTGTCTGTCTGTGGGTGTCTGTCTGTCTGTGGGTGTCTGTGGGTGTCTGTGTGCGTCTGTGGGTGTCTGTGTGTGTCTGTGGGTGTCTGTGTGTGTCTGTGGGTGTCTGTGGGTGTCTGTGTGTCTGTGGGTGTCTGTGTGTCTGTGGGTGTCTGTGTGTCTGTGGGTGTCTGTGGGTGTCTGTGGGTGTCTGTGTGTGTCTGTGGGTGTCTGTGTGTCTGTGGGTGTCTGTGTGTCTGTGGGTGTCTGTGTGTCTGTGGGTGTCTGTGTGTCTGTGGGTGTCTGTGTGTCTGTGGGTGTCTGTGGGTGTCTGTGTGTCTGTGGGTGTCTGTGTGTCTGTGGGTGTCTGTGTGTCTGTGGGTGTCTGTGTGTCTGTGGGTGTCTGTGTGTCTGTGGGTGTCTGTCTGTCTGTGGGTGTCTGTCTGTCTGTGGGTGTCTGTCTGTCTGTGGGTGTCTGTCTGTCTGTGGTGTCTGTCTGTCTGTGGGTGTCTGTCTGTCTGTGGGTGTCTGTCTGTCTGTGGGTGTCTGTCTGTCTGTGGGTGTCTGTCTGTCTGTGGGTGTCTGTCTGTCTGTGGGTGTCTGTCTGTCTGTGGGTGTCTGTCTGTCTGTGGGTGTCTGTCTGTCTGTGGGTGTCTGTCTGTCTGTGGGTGTCTGTCTGTCTGTGGGTGTCTGTCTGTCTGTGGGTGTCTGTCTGTCTGTGGGTGTCTGTCTGTCTGTGGGTGTCTGTCTGTCTGTGGGTGTCTGTCTGTCTGTGGGTGTCTGTCTGTCTGTGGGTGTCTGTCTGTCTGTGGGTGTCTGTCTGTCTGTGGGTGTCTGTCTGTCTGTGGGTGTCTGTCTGTCTGTGGGTGTCTGTCTGTCTGTGGGTGTCTGTCTGTCTGTGGGTGTCTGTCTGTCTGTGGGTGTCTGTCTGTCTGTGGGTGTCTGTCTGTCTGTGGGTGTCTGTCTGTCTGTGGGTGTCTGTCTGTCTGTGGGTGTCTGTCTGTCTGTGGGTGTCTGTCTGTCTGTGGGTGTCTGTCTGTCTGTGGGTGTCTGTCTGTCTGTGGGTGTCTGTCTGTCTGTGGGTGTCTGTCTGTCTGTGGGTGTCTGTCTGTCTGTGGGTGTCTGTCTGTCTGTGGGTGTCTGTCTGTCTGTGGGTGTCTGTCTGTCTGTGGGTGTCTGTCTGTCTGTGGGTGTCTGTCTGTCTGTGGGTGTCTGTCTGTCTGTGGGTGTCTGTCTGTCTGTGGGTGTCTGTCTGTCTGTGGGTGTCTGTCTGTCTGTGGGTGTCTGTCTGTCTGTGGGTGTCTGTGTGTCTGTGTGTGTGTGTGTGTGTGTAGTCAAGGGCTATAGTGATATCTCTACTCATTATTAAAAGGTTTGTCGATGTGTGACATGTATCCTGCTGGTTCACGCAGAAATTAATTAATATTGATTAGACAGGTTAACTTTCACTGTACTGCATACAAACCCAGAGCAATGTATTCATCATGATAAATTGATGGCAGTTGTGATTAATCCAAACCCCCGCTACCCCCCTGCCACCCCCCCACTAACCCCCGCTCTAGCAGGGAAAATGGCCTTAAAATGCATGTTGTTGTTGTTGTTGTCATTAATCCAAAAAGACATGATTTCTTCTTCGTTCGTATGCAGCACAAGTCTGCGGTGTAGCATCATTGGCTGAGAGCACGACTGTCCCGTTGATGCAGTGCCCTCTGCTGGTTCGGGAAGGCATTTGTATTTTGTTCAGGATGCCGGCGATAGCTTGCCTACACTTCGCAAATGACACCATGTGATCTTTAACGTCCACCACCGAATGCCAGCATACAGGACGCCCGTTTAGCGTCCATCCGAGGGAGAGAACATAGATGGATGAATCGCCCTACCTGTGAAACACCGGGATGACGGTGTATAGCTGGGTCGGGATTCCAACTCAGGCTAGACAGCTTAGAGACGAGTGTGCGTACCTCTTGGCCATCCTGTGAGCCCGAGACATCAGGAGAAGAGCTGAAATCAAGTACTGGAAATCGACTCACACCTGCGACGCCGATTACCTGATCAGTTCCAGCTGGCAATATTTACAGTATCACGATATATATGGATGTAGGAATTTCTTGGATGACTTATTAGCCTCGTTCATTGTAAGAGTAACACCAACAACTATTGTAACTGTGCTGTGTTCATCAGTGAGTGGGTAAGTGAGTCCGCACAGGTTCTCAGATCTACCGTAATCTATACACCCTCGCGAGGCTCTGCATTGTAAAATCCTCCTGACCTGCTCTGCAAAAGAAAATGTTAATCCTTTTAACCAAACTTGGCTTTTCACTTTTGCCTCCTCCAAAATATACAAAGTCACCCACCATAGCTGCAACATAGCCTTGCAAACTTCCTTCCCACTGTGCAATATTCCGATATCTCAAAAACGATATTTAACAAGCATTCTGAGTATTGCGCTGCAACACATGTCCCCTACCGGCAGTCTGTCATCCGGAAAACTGTTGGGGGCAGCCTGCACGTATTGCACTGTGTGAATTATATGATTACCAACTCACGGTCTGAGGTAACTCGGCTAAAAATTATCCAATTTGCACCAAATAAAGTTCATGAATGGTTGCACAGACCCCTACTTCTCACGAAAAGGGGAAAAAGAATGTAAATCGGAGTTAAAATAAGCCCGCAAGGTCGCTCCGCGGAGCAGCCTGCACGTATTGCGCTGTGTGTGAATTATATAATTACCAACTCACGGTCTGAGGTAACTCGGCTAAAAAATATCCAATTTGCACCAAATAAAGTTTATGAATGGTTGCACAGACCCCTACTTCTCACTAAAAGTGGAAAAAGAATGTAAATCGGAGTTAAAATAAGCCCGCAAGGTCGCTCCGCGGAGCAGCCTGCACGTATTGCACTGTGTGAATTATATAATTACCAACTCACGGTCTGAGGTAACTCGGCTAAAAAATATCCAATTTGCACCAAATAAAGTTCATGAATGGTTGCACAGACCCCTACTTCTCACTAAAAGTGGAAACAGAATGTAAATTTGAGTTAAAACAAGGAATATTAACAGCTTTGACTTACCGCACTCCAAATTATAGTCCGGAAAACTGTTGGGGAAATTACTAAAGTTCAAAGTGCTATAACTTTGTCAAAAATGATCGAAACGTCGTGAAGTTCGAACTTCATCTGTAACTTATCATGAGGAAACCATGTACCAAGTTTGAAATCATTAGCGTTAAGCGTTTAGAAAAAAAGTCCGGAAAACTGTTCTTTGCGTGACGGACTGACAGACTGACAGACTGACAGACGGAGGGACGGCGTGCAAACCTTCGTCCCCTCCGGTGTACACCGGTAGGGGACTAATAACATCGTCATTACAGATCTTCCTGCATTTAGCAGCAACCACAAAACAGTCGTCACAAAAGGAAGGGCCAAAAAAAAAAACAGGCAAAAAAAAATGCTAAAACTAAACAGCATCAGATCTCGATTATGGAGAGATGCATATGCAAAACCCTCTCCACACAAGTCATGTTTAATGACACACGGCTGCAAGAATGTAGTGGATTAAAAGGCTTAAGTGAATTTTCCACAAGCCGGAGAACAAATTTGAAAATGACATTTTCCCAAAATGCAATGGGTGAAATTAGAAATGGCATAGAATGCATTCCGACTGAGCAATGGGAAGGAGTGGGTGAAGGAGGTAATCAAGGAGTGGCAGAAGAGGCTGCGAGTAGGGTTCTGAAGGTTGCACGTGATGGTGCGGACTTACCCGCGATTGTCGACGGTAGCTTTCTTGAGCCACACGTGACTCACTGGAAAAACTCCCTGTGATTCAACAAGCACATAATGTAACAGTCAGACCGAGCGGATGTTATATTGTGTGTGTGTGTGTGTGTGTGTGTGTGTGTGTGTGTGTGTGTGTGTGTGTGTGTATCATTAAACTGGTTCACATGATCACGCATATTAAGGGGAACGAGGAGAAACGGCTAAAAAAACAATTTAAAACCTGCTGAATTTGTTTAAATCAGTCCTCACCTGCAGTGCTCTTCTGTTAAAAGTTTTTTCCCCTCCTTTATTTAAGCCTAAAAGGAGGCCTACATATCTGAAAGGGGTCGTTTTCCCCTGTGACCGTGAAATAAAATGGACCTGCATCCAATGTGGATGTAATTAAATACGCACAAATGCCAGAAACTTTGACCCCCACAGGTATAGATATCTCCAAATCAGGTGTTTATATCATCACAAGCACATTTTAAAGTATATACTTGCCAAGAATGCCAATCGGATTCAACTTAAAAAATGACGTCATTAGATTACGTCCAACATTCTTTAAAGGGACTTTTTTTTTTCTTTTTTTTTTTTTTTCTTTTTTTTTTTTTTTTTTTTTTTTTCTTTTTTTTTTTTCTCTTTCTTTCTTTCTTTAAAGGGACAGCAAACCTAGTCTTGGACTGCAACATTTTCTTGGGTGCAAAAATGGCCACAAAATGCAGGTTTCGTTGTGTACTTCGACAGGTAGGTTTCTATTTTTCCACAATCATGCATGCAACATTTTTCACAAAAGCTTGCATCGACTCATTTTAAAGGCGGAAGGCCTACCTTCACATCAGAAGCCTTCGTGTTGAATCCACGGTACCACTCTGGGACAAGATTTCCCCAAAAAAAAAAAAATCAAATAAAAAACACATTTCACTCATTTTTATCTTATATAAATACACTTGATTGAACCAATCAAATACGTTTAAAAAACTATCGTACCATTGCAACGTTCCAGTATTTGGACAGTGTCGCCCACCTCGACAGGCAGCCCGTAAGGAAGTGCTCCTGAGAAACCGCAAACTACTGAGGGGGTCAAATTGGTGGGAAAAATAAGACAAAGTGGGAGGAAGAAATCAAGGAGTGAGGAGAAGGAAACAACAACCATAATTATCATATTTAAAAAATAAAAATAAAAACTTTATAAAAACATAAGAAGTCATTTTACTTGCTGATATAATGAACCAACTGCACCTTGAGAGCAGAGGAAGCCCAAGGTTAGGTCAGCCTAGGAGGAGGTTAGCAGCTGCACATAGCCCGAGAGCAGATTCCAGAACGATCTACAAGGACCTATGATGGATGCTAATTTCCATTACAGCTACACTCCATGCTTGTCAGCAAGCAATTAGCTGCATGTCGGCCGATCTTGACATTCACCGAGAGACACAAACAGCAGAAAGCGTAAGCCAGCGCTGAGATGAATGACCATTTTAACCCACACCATCAAGCATCACAGGCGTTCGATGGTGGGCATCGACCATCTTGAGGTCTTCATGGTTCAGCTAGTACATCAATTTATCTTCTATGCCAAATCATGATGTCAAATCAAATCATGATGTCAAATGAAAATCATTATGTCAAATAAAATCATGATGTCAAATCAAATCATTATGTCAAATGAAATCATGATGTCAAATGAAAATCATTATGTCAAATAAAATCATTATGTCAAATCAAATCATGATGTCAAATAAAATCATGATGTCAAATGAAAATCATTATGTCAAATAAAATCATGATGCCAAATCAAATCATTGTCAAATGGAATCATGATGTCAAATAAAATCATGATGCCAAATCAAATCATTGTCAAATGAAATCGTGATGTCAAATGAAAATCATTATGTCAAATGGAATCATGATGTCAAATGAAATCATGTTGTCAAATGAAAATCATTATGTCAAATCAAATGATGATATCAAATCAAATGATGATGTCAAATCAAATCATGATGTCAAATCAAATCATGATGCCAAATGAAATCGTGATGTCAAATGAAATCATGATGTCAAATGAAATCATGAGGTCAAATCAAATCATTATGTCAAATGAAATCATGATGTCAAATCAAATCATTATGTCAAATGAAATCATGTCAAATGAAAATCATTATCTCAAATCAAATCATTATGTCAAATGAAATCATGTCAAATGAAAATCATTATGTCAAATCAAATCATGATGTCAAATAAAATCATGATGCCAAATCAAATCATTGTCAAAGGAAATCGTGATGTCAAATGAAAATCATTATGTCAAATGGAATCATGATGTCAAATGAAATCATGTTGTCAAATGAAAATCATTATGTCAAATCAAATGATGATATCAAATCAAATGATGATGTCAAATCAAATCATGATGTCAAATCAAATCATGATGCCAAATGAAATCGTGATGTCAAATGAAATCATGATGTCAAATGAAATCATGAGGTCAAATCAAATCATTATGTCAAATGAAATCATGATGTCAAATCAAATCATTATGTCAAATGAAATCATGTCAAATGAAAATCATTATCTCAAATCAAATCATTATGTCAAATGAAATCATGTCAAATGAAAATCATTATGTCAAATCAAATCATGATGTCAAATAAAATCATGATGCCAAATCAAATCATTGTCAAAGGAAATCGTGATGTCAAATGAAAATCATTATGTCAAATGGAATCATGATGTCAAATGAAATCATGTTGTCAAATGAAAATCATTATGTCAAATCAAATGATGATATCAAATCAAATGATGATGTCAAATCAAATCATGATGTCAAATCAAATCATGATGCCAAATGAAATCGTGATGTCAAATGAAATCATGATGTCAAATGAAATCATGATGTCAAATCAAAATCATAATGTCAAAATGAAAATCAGTATGTTAAATGAAATCATGTCAAATGAAAATCATGATGTTAAATGAAATCATGATGGCAAATGAAAATCATGATGTCAAATGAAAATCATGTCAAATCAAATCGTGATGTCAAATGAAACTCATGTCAAATGAAAATCATGATGTTAAATGAAAATCATGATGTTAAATGAAAATCATGTAAAATGAAATCATGATGACAAATGAAAATCATTGTCAAATCAAATCATGATGGCAACTGAAAATCATGGTCAAATCAAATCATGATGGCAAATGAAAATCATGTCAAATGAAAATCATGTCAAATCAAATCATGTCAAATCAAATCATAATGTCAAATGAAAGTCATGATGTTAAATGAAATCATGTCAAATGAAAATCATGATGTCAAATGAAAATCATGATGTCAAATGAAATGATGATGTCAAATGAAAATCATGTCAAATGAAAATCATGTCAAATCAAATCATAATGTCAAATGAAAATCATGTCAAATGAAAATCATGTCAAATCAAATCATGATGTCAAATCAAATCATAATGTCAAATGAAAATCATGATGTTAAATGAAATGATGATGTCAAATGAAAATCATGTCAAATCAAATCATGATGTCAAATCAAATCATAATGTCAAATGAAAATCATGATGTTAAATGAAATGATGATGTCAAATGAAAATCATGTCAAATGAAAATCATGTCAAATCAAATCATGTCAAATCAAATCATAATGTCAAATGAAAATCATGATGTTAAATGAAATGATGATGTCAAATGAAAATCATGTCAAATGAAAATCATGTCAAATCAAATCATGTCAAATCAAATCATAATGTCAAATGAAAATCATGATGTTAAATGAAATGATGATGTCAAATGAAAATCATGATGTCAAATGAAAATCATGATGTCAAATGAAAATCATGATGTCAAATGAAAATCATGATGTCAAAATGAAAATCATTGTCAAATCAAATCATGATGGCAAATGAAAATCATGTCAAATCAAATCATGTCAAATGAAAATCATGATGTTAAATGAAATCATGATGTCAAATGAAAATCATGATGTTAAATGAAAGCATGATGTCAAATGAAAATCATGATGTCAAAATGAAAATCATTGTCAAATCAAATCATGATGTCAAATCAAATCATGATGTCAAATGAAAATCATGGTCAAATGAAAATCATGATGTTAATGATGTCAAATCATGATGTTAAATGACACATGATGTTAAATGAATCATGATGTCAAATGAAAATCATGTCAAAATGAAAATCATTGTGAAATCAAATCATGTCAAATGAAAATCATGTCAAATCAAATCATGATGTCAAATGAAAATCATGATGTTAAATGAAATCATGATGTCAAATGAAAATCATGATGTTAAATGAAATCATGATGTCAAATGAAAATCATGTCAAAATGAAAATCATTGTCAAATCAAATCATGATGTCAAATGAAAATCATGTCAAATCAAATCGTGATGTCAAATGAAAATCATGATGTTAAATGAAATCATGATGTCAAATGAAAATCATGTCAAAATGAAAATTGTCAAATCAAATCATGATGTCAAATGAAAATCATGATGTTGAATGAAATCATGATGTCAAATGAAAATCATGATGTCAAAATGAAAATCATTGTCAAATCAAATCATGTCAAATGAAAATCATGTCAAATCAAATCATGATGTCAAATGAAAATCATGATGTTAAATGAAATCATGATGTCAAATGAAAATCATGGTCAAAATGAAAATCATTGTCAAATCAAATCATGATGTCAAATGAAAATCATGTCAAATCAAATCATGATGTCAAATGAAAATCATGTCAAATCAAATCATAATGTCAAATCAAAATCATAATGTCAAAATCAAAATCATGATGTCAAATGAAACATGTCAAATGAAAATCATGATGTCAAACGAAAATCATGTCAAAATGAAAATCATTGTCAAATCAAATCATGTCAAATGAAAATCATGGTCAAATGAAAATCATGTCAAATCAAATCATGATGTCAAATGAAAATCATGATGTTAAATGAAATCATGATGTTAAATGAAATCATGATGTTAAATGAAATCATTATGTCAAATCATAATGTCAAAATCAAAATCATTATGTCAAATCAAATCATAATGTCAAATCAAATCATAATGTCAAATCAAATCATAATGTCAAATCAAATCATAATGTCAAATCAAATCATAATGTCAATTTGTTTTCAGACCAGGTCACTCTACTCTGGACATGCTGCTTCTGCTGTCTCAACAATGGATGGAGGTCCTCAATGCCAAACAGGAAATTAGAGCTGTCTCCCTCGACATATCACGTGCCTTCGACACGGTCTGGCACCCCGCTCTGCTCACCAAACTCTCCTCCTTTGGTATCCATGGAAATCTCCACGCATGGCTGGCGGACTTCCTCTCTCGTCGTCGTCAACGTGTGGCCCTGAATGGGTTTCTCTCATCTCCTCTTCCTGTTCAGGCTGGAGTTCCCCAAGGCAGTGTTCTGGGCCCCATGCTTTTTCTGGCCTTCATCAATGATCTCTCTGACTCTCTTGAAAATCCTCTCTATCTCTTTGCTGATGACTGCACTCTCTGCCGCTCCATTCCTCTTCCCTCAGATCGGCAGTCTGCAGCCTCCTCACTCTCTGAAGACCTGGACAAAATCACAGACTGGTCAAACAAGTGGAACATGTCTTTCAATCCTGACAAATCTCACACTCTTACTATGTCTCTCCGAAAAGATCGACTGGACAACCCTCCCATCTACTTTCTCAACAATCCTCTCCAAGAAGTTCTGTCGCTCAAGCTTTTGGGTCTCACTATCTGCCATGATCTTTCTTGGGAAAACCACATTTCCAAGCTGGCCTCCAAAGCCAGTCGCCGACTGGGCATCCTCCGTCGTGCGAAGTCCTTCCTCGGCACACCTGAGCTCCTCACCACATACAAGGCTTTCATCCGCAGCTCAATGGAATACTGTTCTCCCCTATGGGCCGGTGCTCCTGCCTCACACCTAGCTCGGCTTCACGCTGTTGAAACCAAAGCTTTCAGAATTATTGGAATCTCCCGCGATGAAGCTATCTCTGAGGGCCTTTCACTCACTCACCGCAGGCAGGTAGGTGGTCCTTCTGTCTTCTACCGACTCCTCTCCGGCCTTGCACCCCCAGCTCTCTCTGTGCTCTGTCCCCCAAATATTCCTACAGGTCGCACAAGATCTGCCAGCAACCCTCTGATGGTTAAACTGCCGAAATCTCGGCTCACTGCTCACCTTCACTCTTTCATTCCTCTTTTCTCCCGCCTCTGGAACAAACTCCCTCACTCCCTTCAATCCCACTCCTCCCTCCAGGTCTTTAAAACAGCTGTCCACCACAATCTCTTATCTTCCCCCATCCAAAACCTTGATCTTTTCTACCCCCGCTAATTCACCCCAGATCCACCTTGTTTGAAATTCCAACTTCTTTCCTGGAAGTTGGTGTTGGGCTAGCGGCTAGGGTGTCAGCTTAGGATCCTAGGATCCTGGGTTCGAATCCCGGTCGATCGCTGAATTAACGCCAGGGGGGTTGACTCAGCCTGTCATCCTTCCGAGGTCGGCTAATTGAGTACCAGTTCACTGGTAATTCCCTGTTTGTCGTTAAAGGCGGCAAAAAGGGTTGGCGTCAGGAAGGGCATCCGGCCGTAAAACATTGCTTCAAAAAGGGGACCGAAAAACAACAACAACCACGGTTCCCGAAAAAGGCCAACCCCCGCTTGCGGGGAAAAATGGCCTCTAAAGGTGTTTTTTTTTCCTGGAAGTCCTGGCAGTGTCCATATGTTTTATACCTCTCCCACCGCCCCCTTCCCATGCCCCCCCCCCCCCCCAAAGCCCTCGCCCTCTCTCAGATCTCTCGATGTCTCCATGTCTCTCGGTCCCTGCTCTCAAATGTTGTGTTTGTGTCCTTCCCCCTCTCTCCCCATCTTGTCTACCGCTCCCGATGTTATATGTTTTATGTGTCGGTTTGTCTTTCTGTGTGATTAATGTTCGCTCTTTCACGAGCCTCGATCTTGTATACAAAAAAATAAAATAAAAGTCAAATCAAGTCATGATGTCAAATGAAACTCGTCAAATGAAAATCATGATGTTAAATGAAATCATGATGTCAAATGAAAATCATGTCAAATCAAATCATGATGTCAAATGAAAATCATGTCAAATCAAATCATGATGTCAAATGAAAATCATGTCAAATCAAATCATGATGTCAAATGAAAATCATGTCAAATCAAATCATGATGTCAAATGAAAATCATGATGTTAAATGAAATCATGATGTCAAATGAAAATCATGATGTTAAATGAAATCATGATGTCAAATGAAAATCATGTCAAATGAAAATCTGGTCAAATCAAATCATGATGGCGCAACACGCCACTTTTAGCACACAAAAGTGTGCCTTTGCTTGCTTTAAATTTTAAAACCAAGCTGTTTGTGCAAATTTTATATTTCTGAGTGTTACAATAATTATGTCTATTGTTAAAAAAAAGCTTATAATATCAAGTGTGATATATAATTTATTTGGAAACAATCTTTCGTGATTTTGCACCGTTGCAATCAGTGTCCTAGTTGATAGTGATTGCTAAAGACTCTTTGGATTGCTCTTTGGCTGCACTTCGAGTCGAGTATTAACAGGAAGGAAGTGTAGACAACCAGATGACAATGTCGAAATGGCATTATATGAAGGAATTATTACATATCATGTATAACAGGCCATCAGTAACATGTATAATCGGCAAATCGCAGAGAAACGTTTTATATCCGTTGGTAACTAAAGCAAGCAAGCAACAAATAAATAAAATCCGACCCAGTATAACTATTGTTTACTCTCCATGGCATGGTTTAACTAGAACGGTATTCGACCTAGAGCGCGTACCTACGCCAGGTTGAACAGTTTAAGTTCTGTATCCACTAATAGGCCGGATCTGGTTCTGGACTTGAACCAAAATGGCATCGGTTTGTTCTTGTCGCTGAACCAACTCATCCACCAAGTTGTCAAAAGTCGTCCACAACTTTCTGAGATTCTTTGATTCTTCACTATTGAGATGGGACCAAAAGTGAAAAAAGGCCAATAACACCAGACAACAACAAATTTGCTACTGAGGTACAAGTCTGTCCTTGACTAATTTTAGTATGCTGATTTCAAATCTGAAATCAGAATTAACCTAACACGTAAAGATTATTAGTTAGGATCAAGAACTTTAATGTAGCGGTTGCAACGGTACGACAACAGGAACCCTTGAGAAGAAAGTGTGACAGACACGGAAAGAGCACACACAGTTATATATATATAGTAACACATCTCAAAGAAATAGAAACAAGGAGCTGATGCTCGAAGTCTCCCACTTTTTGGGTGATATGAGGAACAGATCTTTGTAATATGAAAGTTAAATCTTGAACGGTTTTTGAAATATCATGGACACAAAAGTACATGGACGGATGATCGTTCGATCGGTTGGTCGAGCGGATCTCATTTTATTATACCCCGCCCCTCCGATCTTGTCACTCATGCCACTTAATATGCACAAGACCTTGTCGGAGGGGCCGGTGACAAAAATATAGAAAAGTACACAGAAGGAGCACACACAACAACAACATGTTAAACTAGAATACGACTGCGTCGCCAATATGCCTCCGCATAGTCCCACAATGGGTAGATGCCATCACTCTGCAGATGTATGGGTAGGGGATCACGTTTGTGAAGTTTTGTGTTGATCGGATAAGGTTAGTTTTTCTATCCAAGATGGCTGCCAAACCACATAACCTATGACATCATCATTTTCAAACTATATGTAACAGTGCTGTTAGATGATATGTGTAAAACTTCGCATTGATAGGGTGAGCGGTTTCAGAGATATAACTATTTAATATTTTCCTTCAATCCAATATGGCTGCCAAACCATGTGACTCATGATGTCATAACTTTAATATTTCAATACAAATGGGTCATAGATCATGTGCATGCAAATTCAGATTTTTAGGATAAGGAATTCAATTAAAACATTTTTGGCTGGTAGACCACTTCACTTATGACGTCATCATTATTATGCTTTATGTCCCCATTGGGAGTACTCGACAATGTACCAAGTTTCAAATTTTTCCATTCCGCGGTTTCCGAGAAATAATTTTTTAATTATTTGCTTTTAATCCAAGATGGCTGCCATACCACGTGACCTATGACGACACAGTTATCATAAAAACATTCCGCATGGGTGTCACTCCTACCCTGAAAGTTTTGTCTCAATCGGACATATGGTTGCTGAGAAAAACGAGGTTTAGCCCGGACGGACGGACGGACAACCCAAAAACATAATGCCTCCGAAGGCATAAAAAGACCTTTTTTCACACGTTTCATTTCATTTTACATCCTCATTGGCACTCACAGATCGGCATGCAATATTTTAGTGAAGTGCAACATGCCATCTTTTGCTCAAACCCATGGGAATAGCAAAGGGGGGAGGGGGCATTGCTAGTATTTATAAATGCCATCATGCCATCATCATGCCATAAATGCCAACATGCCATCTTTTGCTCAAACCCATGGGAATAGCAAAGGGGGGAGGGGGCATTGCTAGTATTTATAAATGCCATCATGCCATCATCATGCCATAAATGCCAACATGCCATCTTTTGCTGAAACCAATGGGAATAGCAAAGGTGGGAGGGGGGCATTGCTAGTATTTATAAATGCCATCATGCCATCATCATGCCATAAATGCCAACATGCCATCTTTTGCTGAAACCAATGGGAATAGCAAAGGTGGGAGGGGGCATTGCTAGTATTTATAAATGCCATCATGCCATCATCATGCCATAAATGCCAACATGCCATCTTTTGCTGAAACCAATGGGAATAGCAAAGGTGGGAGGGGGGCATTGCTAGTATTTATAAATGCCATCATGCCATCATCATGCCATAAATGCCAACATGCCATCTTTTGCTGAAACCAATGGGAATAGCAAAGGTGGGAGGGGGCATTGCTAGTATTTATAAATGCCATCATGCCATCATCATGCCATAAATGCCAACATGCCATCTTTTGCTGAAACCAATGGGAATAGCAAAGGTGGGAGGGGGGCATTGCTAGTATTTATAAATGCCATCATGCCATCATCATGCCATAAATGCCAACATGCCATCTTTTGCTCAAATCCATGGGAATAGCAAAGGGGGGAGGGGGCATTGCTAGTATTTATAAATGCCGTCATGCCATCATCATGCCATAAATGCCAACATGCCATCTTTTGCTGAAACCAATGGGAATAGCAAAGGTGGGAGGGGGGCATTGCTAGTATTTATAAATGCCATCATGCCATCATCATGCCATAAATGCCAACATGCCATCTTTTGCTGAAACCAATGGGAATAGCAAAGGGGGGAGGGGGCATTGCTAGTATTTATAAATGCCATCATGCCATCATCATGCCATAAATGCCAACATGCCATCTTTTGCTGAAACCAATGGGAATAGCAAAGGTGGGAGGGGGGCATTGCTAGTATTTATAAATGCCATCATGCCATCATCATGCCATAAATGCCAACATGCCATCTTTTGCTGAAACCAATGGGAATAGCAAAGGGGGGAGGGGGCATTGCTAGTATTTATAAATGCCATCATGCCATCATCATGCCATAAATGCCAACATGCCATCTTTTGCTCAAACCCATGGGAATAGCAAAGGGGGGAGGGGGCATTGCTAGTATTCATAAAGCAGGAACACCTCAATCGGTGCACCAAGAGGCCTACAAGGTAAGCAAAGCCACATCAAGGTACAATTTATTGTCCATTTTCATGACATTATAAGCTTGGAGAACGAAGAGCCCAAATTAGAGCAGGTTAATCATCTCAGTTGTTCTCAAATGTGGATGTGTATCGCACTCCGATTTTCCTGAAGGTCCACAGAGGAAATTAAAAATAAATCAAGCTTACAAAATGGGTGCCTTTGCAGATACATAAATAGCCAGGTATGAAAGAG
Organism: Myxine glutinosa; assembly: GCF_964187855.1. Taxonomy (NCBI): domain Eukaryota; kingdom Metazoa; phylum Chordata; class Myxini; order Myxiniformes; family Myxinidae; genus Myxine; species Myxine glutinosa. The sequence goes on from NC_136271.1 coordinate 94,688,587, forward strand.
GATTTTTCTTCCCACTTTAAACCACTCGTGTGGTATTTTGATTTGGGGTTTGAGTATTTAACTCGAGGATTAGATGATCGTGACATTATGATGCAGAAGTAGCTCACTTCCCTTTGAGCTGTCAAGCCTTGGTACAATTCCCGACTCGACTATAAACTGGCAGGGCTTTGCAAAACGATGGGTGCCATCCATCAGAGGGATGTTTGGCTAGGTACCAGTCTGCCAACATCAGCTGGTGGATGATACAGATCCCTGATGCCTTTCGATGAAGGTAGGTTATCCTGGGAACCCTGGGCAAATTAAAAATTCCTGCCATAAGCTGGACGAGGGACCTTTCAAAATCGGTGACCTTTCGGAATCACAACTTCCTGCGGGCTGACCTCATGACTGACCCCCGGCCGAATATGCACAAGTACAGAAATTAAAGAGTAAAAAGGACAATTTATTGGTGTATTTTCACAAGGCCACGGCTAACTATCTTGTTTTAAAGCAAAGAACTGCTCAAGAATGATGAACAGCTTTCTGACAGTATCTTGTGGGGTAATCCATCCTTAAAACACAAAATCATACTTGTGCATCTGGTCCGAGGGGGTAAAATATGGATAGATTAGGCCCTGCTTTTTACCTCTTCCTACATTGTTCAACATTCCCCGCTGTATATCTGTCTTCGTGTAATTTCCCATTACCAACAACAATCCACATACCCACGATCCATGGCAAAGTGGGCCAAAGGTCAGCAAACTGCTGGGTGGACCCCCCACTTCGCGGCCAATGAGCGCACATCACAGATAGTTCAATGACCACTCCACACCCCCAAAAACACCTTCACAGGGTTAGAAAAGTGTGGTTGCGGACACAATCTATCTCCCTGGTGGTTGCTGCTGGTCGCGTGCTCCTGCCTCCCTATTCGCTGGCACTCTCTTCATTGTGTGTGGCAAGGGCTGAGAGCTGCTCGCGGCAAGTATTGCGTGGTTCTACAAAGCCAAAAGAGAGGGCCTACATGGGCAAGACACCCCAGACTACAACATGCTGGCCCAATGGACACCAAGACCAAATGAGCGGAGCTCACTCGCACCACCCTTTCGACCCTTACCCTCCGTGCAGCGAGACCATCATTGAAGACGAGCAACCTGTCGATGAGCAACTGCAACAGTATTCATGTCTGGTAATCACCAACTTTTTGGCAATTTTAGAATTGTTTGGGAAGAATGGGGAAAAATATGGAAATTTGGCAACCGATCTTAATCATAATAACCACTTTGAAGATTTATCATGTTTGAGAAACTTATCGCACGCTCAATGCCAACTTGCGTGCAATTCGTCAAACACCCCAAAGCAGCATCTCCTTGAAGCGACGGTGAAAAAAGAGAATGCCTGCTTGGTATGCAGGACTACAGAGCAACCCCAAATCAACATGGCGTCCGATGCACTGGTCGCAGCCAAGTTAGATCATCTCTACCCAAGTGCTGTCACTTACGTTTCACACAAGCCCACAAGGAACCAGCAAGGGGCACAGATAGAGCAGAGGTTCTGCCAACGTCAACCACAGCACATGATGCAAACCACAAACCAGGCATTTGAAAGAGACCGACTGCTTTAATAGGTGCTTCCTTGCAACCGCGCTTCCAGGGGATGCTGTTGGGTTGAAGCAATGATCATTTTCATCCACCATCCATCTGTCACTATTACATTTTAAGTGACATCATACTTGGACGCATCATCAAACAATTAGCTCAAACGTAATGCTGCCACCATGTGTTAATGCCCATTAAAATAGAGCTAAAAGCAAACAAGGCAGAGAAGAACAAGCAACAAATTAGCCGCCACTTCAGCAAGGCAATGTGACACAGGGGAGGAGGTCGAGCGAAAGGTTTTACTGGATGTATGAGATTGCACTACTGCTGCATTCTCAGAGGAAATGTGACTGACCGACAGCAGGCCGCGTTTCCAACAATGAAACGGAAAAGAGCGGCTTTGTTCATCGGCTCTTAAACTATCCGAACCCACATTGTTCTCAACACAGCAGAGATTGTGGAGGAAGCAGAGGCCATTGATGTAGGCGAGTTATCACCAGCACCGTGGCCAAATTCCACATTCCTGCTCTAACCTACAGGGGGCGTGCTTCAGCGGCATAGCTGGCACACAGTAAATGATGCCACTCGCTCACAGCCATGAACTGCATGGGGAAGAAGAGGCTATAAATGAAACAAGTCAGGAGACGATGGTTCACGAGCGAGTGGTATTCTTCGGTTCGATTCCGACAACTTTGAAAATTTGACCTTTGTGACCTTGAAATGTCAAAACGAAGGTTACTGACCTTGAAATGATAGAAAATAATGTATAATCAGTTATGAGGTTAGTTAGCTACACAATACCGAAAATTCGGTTCGATTCCGACAACTTTGAAACTTTGACCTTTGTGACCTTCAAAGGTCAAAGGTCGGGGATTCTGAAATTTGTTGGAAAACTTGTATTTCATGATGTATGTAATAATATAAGATCATGTACGACATTTCACCCTGTCAGGAAGCGAACAATGTAATAAAACCATCAAACATCGACTTTTCTAAATTTTGTGACCATGTGACCTTGACCTTGGGGCGAAAATGAAAAGTCGAGCTCCGTGGGGCTAGACACGTGACATTGGCCTAACCAAATATCGAAACCCCCTGTCAGATTCCACCAAACCCCTCGGAGAAGATGTAGCTTGAACTCGATTACCCCCTAAAAAGACATCTTTTTCGGGCATGGCTCCGCCCACAATGGGCGCAATACGCCCACTCTAGGCAGCACACAACTAGATCATGATATCAACCTCCCACCCAAGTTTCATCAAGACCGGATGATATCATCGGGTAGTTATGCTGCGGACAGACAGACGCACACACATGACGAATATAGTGGTCACTTGATAACTCGTGAACCAAAAAATAGTTAAAAATCAGATAACATGTTGCAATTTCAGCTCATTTGATCTAATACTTGATAGAATCAGGAGGTCGTCCAACACATGAAATAGGTCTTTTCAAACCCCAACAAATCCCACACACACCCTGCCTGGCCGAAAGGACCATCTGGCAAAGCCTCCCATTCAGTTCCGAAACGAGGCGCAGTAGTGTAATGGTTGGAGTGTCTGCTCTGAGTCTGGGCGGTCTGCGGTTCAAACCCCACCCGAGTCATAGCAAATACTTTAGAGATGGAACATGCTGCTTCCTCGCTTGATGCTCAGCATTTAAAAAGTTAAGAGCACGGACTATACTCATAGATTGGAATCCATGGGGAGGAGGAATTTCCTCTTTAGCAAATGTCCTGCAAAGTGAGGTGAGAAAAGTGGTGCCATTGTTGTGATGTCACTGATACCCAAAGTACCCAAGGAATTGACAGCACTTTGCAGCCATGAACTGCATGGGGAAGAAGAGCCGCCACTTAATTGCTGTGTTTGTCTCATCTAACAGTCTTGTGTTGTGTAACATATGTTCGTCTATATGTCCATGTGCATATGGGGCAGCCCCAGTATGAGCCTTAGATCATGTTAAAAACAAATAAATTAGAAGTTGGTACTTCGCTTATTTTTCAAGATATTCAGCTCACAAGGTTCAGACATACATGGCATCAGACATACATGGCGGCGGCCATCTTGGATTTTGACGTGGGTTGCACCCACACACCAAATTCGAATGCGGTCCTTCGCTTACGCACGCACGCACACACGGACGGACACACGGACGGAGGGGAAAACCATAGTCCCCCTTTCGCTCCGCGGACAATAAAAAGCACTTGAAGCGGTTAAGTCACTCAAACCTTTGGGCCTCATGATCAGCCATGATCTTTCTTGTTCAGACCATATTTTGAGGATGACATTCAAAGCCAGACGACTGGGCATCCTCAATCGTGCAAGATCTTTCCTTGGCCAATCTGAACTTTTGACAATCTGCAGGGTGACCTCAAAGTCGCTTTACTCCTCTCCGCAAAAGCATTCTTTCTTAAACTATTTAAATTTTCAGCTTTTATTGTGCAGTACTTACAATAATTGGTCAGTCGTTGTGTCTGTATGCGCTCCGTCATTCTCCTTGCACCACTGCAATCGTCGCCAAGTCCTCTCAGACATCTTGCTTAGCATTTGTGGAGTCGCCTGTGCGAAAGAGGCCACGACTGTGTCGCGCAATTCTTGAATCATCTTTATACCGGTTTGGCAACACCTTCTTGATGAAGCAGCCCCACAAAGAGTTGGCTTGGAGTCATTATATCTGGACTACATATGTGGTGGCTACGGTAGAGGAGCCAGTGACGTTTGTCATCTGCGTCCAATGCATCGTTGAGAGAACGTTTCATCGAGATAGTCCCGGACATGCAATGAAAAATGCGCGGATGCGCCATCTTGTTGAAACCAGACACTTTCAGCCCCGCGTGCAGTACCAAGTCATGGTACCAGCCAGTTTATTAACATATAATCGTAAGCTAAGCCGTTTACCATTCCATCAAAAATAGGGACCAAATAAATGTCTTTAAGTCATTTCTGCCCATGTCATCATGTGTGGAGGATGATGCTCCAATTCCAATGTGAAACGTGGATTTTTCTTAGACTAGAACACCACATTGCATGCCCATGAGCTTCAATAGATGGCACATTCAGCCAATAAGACTTTTGCTCGAGACAGGGCAACCAGGAAAGACATTTCGCACCGATAAAACGACTTTCAGGCCATCATGTACAAGGCCTTCATTCGCAGCTTGATTGAGTACTGCTGTCCTCTTTGGCCTGGCCCACCTGACTCACACCTTGGCATTCTTGATGCCATTGACAGCAAGACCCTCAAAATCATTGGGATCTCCCTGGACGAAGCTGAGTGTCTAGGTCTGTTGCTTTTGTATTGCAGACAAGTTGGTGGCCGCTGCATTCGACCAGCTCCTTTTTGTCTCTCTGCCCTCTCAGGTGTCTGTCGGGCACTTATGGTCTGCCACTAACTATCTTCTTGTAAAACTCCCAAAATCCAAGCTCACTGCTCACCTCCACTCATTTGTTTCTCATTTCTCTCACCTGTGGGACCAACTTCTCCAGTCTTTTGAGTCCCTTTCTTTCCTCCAGGGCTTCCAGACAGATGTTCACCATTACCTACGTCAGTTCATCCCCCATCCACACTCGTGATCTCTTCTACCCCAAATGACCCAATCCCTAAACACTTTTTTTTCCAGGTTAGTGATTTTTTCCCCTCCCCTTATCTCTTTTCGTTTGTTAGTTGGCAGTTGCTTTGTTCCTTATCTGTTTCATCCCTTCCTCTTCTTGCTCTGTTTCATTCAGCTTGTGTGCAACTTCTTCACCCACGTGTCCTCCTCCAATTTGTACGAAGCTCTACTCCAGCGATTTTGAATAAAACACCAAAGAGTAGACTTAGTAACATGTTATTCATGACAAACAAACCTCTTCACACCGATATTGAACAAAAGGCTTGAGGAGGTTCATGGATCACAAATGAACCGAGACTTCAGACAAGGTCACATGCCCCATTTTGCTTACACTCTATCGCACCACGTTTTTTTTTTTGTTTTTTTTTGTGTATACAAGATCGAGGCTCGTGAAAGAGCGAACATTAATCACACAGAAAGACAAACAGACACATAAAACAAATAACATCGGGAGCGGTAGACAAGATGGGGAGAGAGGGGGAAGGACACAAACATAACATTTGAGAGCAGGGACCGAGAGACATGGAGACATGGAGAGATCTGTGGGAGGGAGAGGGCTTTGGGGGGAGGCATGTGAAGGGGGGGGGGGGGGGACATTAATTTGATCCATCAGTTTATCGACTTAATTTCATACAGTGGGAGGCGGGGATGGATAAGTGGGGAGAAATGTAGTAAAACCCGTAGATATTGATTAATGTGGTGTTGATAGAGGCATAACGGGCCAAATCTATCAGGAGGACATTGAATTCGAGGCATAAACCATAAGGAGGACGTTGAGTCAGAAAAACCTGTCTGCCAGCTTTAGTTGGTAGACATCAAATATTCACGGTCTCCTTACTGAATAGGTAGCGAGTTACAGCCAGCACCCTGGCCAGATTCCAAAATTCGGTCTACCGTTAGTCCCGGCCAGCTGGTACGTGAAAAACTTGGGCCAAAAAGGTTCTCTGGCAGAAACCACAAGAAGATGGGAGGAATTGTGGCTGCTATGGTAGTAGTAGTTGCGTAAGTAGTAGTAGTTTCAGTGCAGTAGTTTAGCCTGAATGTGCCAGCTCAGTGGTGTGTGAATCAGAGCGACATCAGGGAGCACAGTGGAGTGAGAATGACTGAATTTGACAGGGAGGATCAGGGTGCAAAGGTGAAAAGTCAAAGGGATTGGGAGAAAAGTGAAAATAAGAGGGGAACAAACGAGAAGCGAAAGGATGTTGGATGAATAAACAAAACCAACACAAGTGATAAAAATTAAAAATATTTTGATGATTATTTTATTTTGTATTTTTATTTGTATCTGAAGTGTACGTAGTAGTTGTTGCAGGAGATACATTTAGTAATTTATCCCCTTAGCTGCTAGGGTGACACATGTTTGTGCCCCATCACCAAAAGGGCCATGCAAGTTTTAAAAAGCATGTCGTCTACCACATAAACACTGTGCTGCGGAATCGCAAGCAGCCAAAGGGGTGATTGTGAAAGCAGTCGGGGAAGAATGCAAATTAATGCTGTACCCCAACTTAGGTGGCCCAGCACTCAATGGAAGACCAGCGCAACATGTACTGCTTGCACCCACAAACTAAAGACACTGCAGTGATAAAGATAGGGCTTTGATAACCCCATGACACCTAGAAACCATGGCCAGAGGGGAGGAGCAACCAAAACAATAAACGAATTCACGATGCTCGATGCTGCTGCTGTTCCCACCCCAACACACTGGGCCTGATTGGGCATCTCATCTGAGACTATATTTGGGAATTCACCTTAAATACCCCTGGTAATTGCCAAGTGATGTGGCACAATTTTGTGTCACCACATCAGCTCAGGGGTGAGGCACTATATATATATATATATTATATATACAGTGTAGTGAAATCGTATCCGTACTGAACCCGGGTGGGGATGCTCGCTGCTCGCTGTCATTGTTGTCCCCCACTAGGGGCGTGACTATAAGACCCGTTGCTGTGTCAGTGCTCCGAGACTTCTCCCTTGTGACATGTTACATCGGTAGCCTCGTTAATGGTACGCCTTTATAGAATATCTAGCTTGCTTGCATTGACTGATATGAATGGCTTTATGAGATGTCGCATCGTATGCTTATTGTGTATTTCTACTTACAGGAATGATGTGATGATCTAAATGCAATTAAACCAAACCGTTGGACTAAAAGTTGTGCGGACCTGAATGGTTTTCCACAACACTTAATTGCATTTATGATCTGCTGACATGGCTGGCAACAAGACGTTGACGGTGTCCATTTTCAGCGCCGACCCACAAGCCACGGACGGAGGCTTGCAACTCAAGCACTGGCTCAAGCAACTGGAGCATCTCTTTAATGAGCCTGATACCGCTCCGACGCCTGCCGCGAAGCTGGCAATATTACACTCAAAAATCGACTACCGGGTCTACCACGCGGTCGCTCAATGCACGACGTATGATCTTACCGTCGCGGAGCTCAAGCGGCTTTATATAAAAGAAAAAAGCCCTGTGTATGCGCGTTATTTGCTGCAGACGCGACGGCAGCAACCCAACGAGCCTATGGATCATTACGCCCAGGAGCTCCGGCAGCTCATGCTGGACAGCGCCCAGCCACGGACTCCCGAGCAGGCTAAAGATGATCGACTTTTAGATGCCTTCATAGCAGGGGTCTCCTCTCAGGAACTACGTCTCAAACTCTTGGAGAAGACCGACCTGACCTTCGCTACGGCGGTTGAGCAAGCGACGGTGTATACTGAAGCGCGGATGCAATCGAACGCCTATGATCGCACGCGCCTTTTGGCGGGCACCTCACTACACGCCCGGCCGGAGAGGACCACTGACGAGGACGTGGATCCGCCTGCTGAACTCCGGGATGCTCCGGAGGATGACCCTACCCTGACAGCTGCCGTTACGACCAGCAGACCCAAGGCCTTGCGCGGGGCCGCATGTTATTTTTGTGGAGGGCCTCGTCATGCCCGAGTCGTGTGTCCGGCACGTGACGCTATTTGCCATTTGTGCTCGCTAAAGGGACATTACGCGAAAGTGTGCAAGAAATCGGCACGCGGCTCGTGGCCCTTCGACTCGCGCAGCCGCGGTCGCGCAGGCGCGGCAACCTTGAACGGGCTTGTAGCAGAACCCACGAGCCCAGCGCCTTACCCGTCTTCGAAGGGGAGGGCCCCTCGCTGCGGCCCGCTGGGCGCTCAGACAACCTTGACTGGCGCCACCGGAAAGCCACCACCGTCTCATTCTCCATCGGGGACAAAGGCCGCGTCCTTGGCCAAACCTCGAGCCACGCAAGGGAAGAAACAGCTTTCGAATACTACGGAAGCCTTTTGTCAAAGCGACCAAACGAAAAAGGCGATTTCGAATACTACTACGGAAGCCTTTTGTCAAAGCGACCAAACGAAAAAGGCGATTTCGAATACTACGGAAGCCTTTTGTCAAAGCGACCAAACGAAAAAGGCGATTTCGGCTACAACGGAAGCCTTTATCTGCCAGGAGTGTCAAAAGGCGATGTCAAATACTACTGAGGCCTTTTCTCATCGGATTTTGAATCGCGAAACACCGGAATGCTGGGGAAAGCCCTCTGATGACGATAATGGATTCCCCATGGTCAACGCAGACTCCGGCCACGATCGCAAAACTGCTGCTGGTGTAGGATCCACCCGCGAGGCTGGTCCGACCCATTCGGGGGGCTCAGTCCCGCTCCCAGCTGCCTCGTCTGGCCTGGCTCAAGCCCTTATTCCCCTTATGGTTGAGGGCCATTGTGTTCAGGCCTTGGTGGACACCGGATCTACGGATAGTTTTATCGACCAGCGACTTGTGCTCAGGCATGGATGGCGGATCGGGCGGTCTACACGACGGATCTTCATGGCATCCCAGGGACTCCGGCTTAGCACAAAAGGGGAATGCCGATTGAAACTAGTGCTAAAGGGACGGGTTTTCCCTGATGTACACCTTATGGTTTTACCCGCATTATGTGCTGATATTCTGCTAGGACACGATTTTCTTAAGCTGCATGGACGTCTGGTAATGGAGTTCGGTGGGCCTGACACTCTTGTTGTGGGGGCGGACGACGCGCTAACGGTGTGCGCCCTAGCGCAAATGGACGTCCGTCCGCTTTCGCTGTTCCCCAATCTAACCTCCGACTGTACCCCTGTCGCGGTAAAATCGAGACGCTACTCCCGCGCGGACATGCAATTCATTGCGGACGAAACGACTCAGCTCTTGAAAGACGGCATCATAGAGCCTAGTAGGTCACCGTGGCGTGCCCAGGTCTTAGTGGTGCGCAGTGAGGCCCATCGCAAACGCATGGTAATCGACTATTCCCAAACGATTAACCGCTTTACACAGCTGGATGCCTACCCCCTTCCGGGGATGGACGCGCTAGTGCAACAGGTGTCCCAGTATTCGGTCTATAGTACTCTCGATCTCCGTAGTGCGTACCACCAGATCCCTATCTCTAGGGCGGATCGTATCTATACCGCTTTCGAGTCGGGGCAGCGGTTGTACCAATTTACACGATTGCCCTTTGGGGTGACGAACGGGGTCGCTTGTTTCCAGAGGGCCATGGATGACCTCGTTGCGCGGGAGCACTTAACCGATGTTTTCGTCTACCTCGATAACCTTACGGTTTGTGGATATGACCAAGGGCACCATGACGCTAATCTGAAGCGCTTCCTTGAGGTCGCGCAACGGTATCACTTAACTATGAACGAGGATAAGTGCCGATACTCCCTACGCACCATAGATCTTCTGGGGTACACCGTGACCCATGGCTCTGTCTCTCCGGATAAGGAACGTCTGCGACCTTTGCTCGACATGGCCCCTCCCTGCGATCGGGCTTCCCTGAAACGCGCCCTTGGGCTGTTCGCCCATTACTCCAAATGGGTGCAAAATTTCTCCGCGAAACTTCGCCCCCTTGTGGCCTGCGACACCTTTCCCCTGAGTTCGGCCGCATTGACGGCCTTTGAAGGACTTAAGACCGACATCGCCCGAGCCGCCGTAGCAACCATTGACGAGAGCGGCTCGTTCGTCCTCGAAAGTGACGCCTCGGATCAGGCCATCGCGGCGACCCTCTCCCAAGGGGGACGTCCCGTGGCTTTCTTTTCACGGACTCTTACCTCCGCTGAGCGGCGGCACTCGTCCGTTGAAAAGGAAGCGTATGCGATCGTCGAGTCTATTCGGCGATGGCGCCCGTACCTACTCGGGCGGAGCTTCCAAATCATCACGGACCAGCAAAGCGTTGCGTTCATGTACGACACCTTACACGCCCAGCGCATTAAGAACGAGAAAATCACTCGCTGGCGTATCGAACTCGCCGACTTCTGTTACACCATCAAATATCGCCCAGGGAAGGATAACCAGGCCGCCGATGCCTTATCGCGCCCCACTACATGTGCTGGTATCACCTCGTTGGAGGGCCTACGGGTGCTGCATGCTACTGCGGGCCATCCCGGCGTAACGCGTTTCGCTCATTTCGTGCGGAGTGGGAATCTCCCTTACTCGATTGACGATATCCGCCGTATCTGTCGCGACTGCGCTATCTGCGCGGAAATCAAACCGCGTTTCTATAACCCCCCTATGGGGACTCTGGTGAAGGCTACACGCCCGTGGGAACGCTTGGCGATGGATTTCAAGGGCCCTTTGCCGGTGTCGAGCGGCTCTCGCTATCTGCTCACTATCGTTGATGAGTACTCACGATTCCCCTTTGCTTATATGTGCGCGGACATGACTGCTGCCACGGTGATGCGTTGCTTACAGAACTTGTTCTCAATGTTCGGTTACCCGGCCTATGTCCATACCGACCGGGGTGCAGTCTTCTTGTCTCAGGAGGTGCGCGGCTATCTGCTCCAAAACAACGTTGCGTCTAGTTACACCACGCCGTATAGACCCCAGGCTAATGGGCAGATCGAACGCTTCAACGGGATTATCTGGAGGGCCGTCATGCTCCATCTCCGGACCCACGGCCGGGGCCTCGATAAATGGGCTTGGTCGCTACCTGCGGCGTTGAACTCAATCCGGGCACTCCTGAGTACGGCAACTAACCAAACTCCCCACGAGCGTCTTTTCCACCACCCCAGGAGCTCGGGGTGTATACGGTCTTTGCCCAGTTGGCTCGCTGGGCCCGGGCCGGCCTACCTTAAACGGGCAGTTCGCGCGAGCAAGTACGACCCCCTTGTGGACAAAGTGCAGATTCTCCAGGCTAATCCTGAGCATGCTCGTGTGATGACGTCTGATGGTCGTGAGACTACTGTCTCCGTTCGTCATCTTGCCCCTTGCGGGGTCGACGACCTTAGTAGGGAATCGGACGAACCAGTCGAACCCGTCTATGAGACTATGACCTCTCCCGACGCTCCCATCGCCGACAGTCCACCGACCCTCCCCCCGTCGAGACTGCCCGGGTCCGACGACTTGGCGTTACCCCCTTCATCACCCGACCCTGTTGACGCCTCTGACACCGGGGATACAGGGTTACGAGACGCCGTACCCGGGGAATTTCGAACGCGTGCTGGCAGAGAAATTCGCCGCCCGGCCCGCTACGGTTGGGCCGACTAATACTCCGCGCCCATGCTGACGCTCACTCGCTTTTAGCCACGCGGCCGTATAATTCTGACGGGGGGTGAATGTAGTGAAATCGTATCCGTACTGAACCCGGGTGGGGATGCTCGCTGCTCGCTGTCATTGTTGTCCCCCACTAGGGGCGTGACTATAAGACCCGTTGCTGTGTCAGTGCTCCGAGACTTCTCCCTTGTGACATGTTACATCGGTAGCCTCGTTAATGGTACGCCTTTATAGAATATCTAGCTTGCTTGCATTGACTGATATGAATGGCTTTATGAGATGTCGCATCGTATGCTTATTGTGTATTTCTACTTACAGGAATGATGTGATGATCTAAATGCAATTAAACCAAACCGTTGGACTAAAAGTTGTGCGGACCTGAATGGTTTTCCACAACATACAGTACCTATAGAAAGTCGACAACCCCTTTCAAAATTTTAACCTTTTGTTGTATTATACTCTTATAGCCTGGAATTAAATTGCATAAAATCAAATTGCATGCAAATAAAAGTGTCCACCTTTATTTACACATCGTAACCCACAACTTCGAAGTGAAAAACAAATTCTACAAATTTCAGAAAATTAATTTAAAAAACAAAACTAGAATATCTTGGTTGGATAAGTGTCTAGCAACTTTGCACACCTTGATTGGGCAATATTTGCCCATTCTTCTGTACAAAACTGTTCAAGCTCAGTCAAGTTGTGTGGGGAGCGTTGATGGACAGCAATGTTCAGGTCATGCTACAGATTTTCTATTTAGGTTGGGGCTCTGACTGGGCCACTCAAAGCCATTTATCTTTTTGTTCCTTAGTCACTCCAGTGCAGCTTTGGCTGTGTTTCGGGTCGTTGTCATGCTGAAAGAGAACTTCCGTCCCAAATTGTTGCAGAGGTTGCAGTTGGTTTTCCTCTATGATTTCTCTGTATTTTGCTCCATCAATTTTCCCTTCTATCATGACAAGCGCCCCAGTCCCTGCTGATGAGAAACATCCCCATAACATGATGCTGCTCGGCCCATGCTTCACAATAGGGATCGTGTTCTTTCGGTGAGGTGCTGTGTTGGGTTTGCGCCAAACGTAACATTTTGCATTTGGGCCAACAAGTTCCATCTTGGTTTCGTCAGATCACAAGACTTTTTGTGACATTGCTTCAGAATCTCTGGAGTGTTTTTTTGCACACCTCAAATGGGAATAAAAGTGGGATTTTTTTGAGTAATGGCTTCATTCTTGCCACCCTACCATACATGCCAGACATGTGGAATGCTTGGGATATTGTTGTCACACGCACACAATGACCAGTCTTTGCCATAAAAGCCTATATCTCTTTTAAAGTTGCCATTGGCCTCTTGGTGGCCTCTCTGATGAGTCTCCGCCTTGCTTGGTCATCCAGTTTGGAGGGACGGCCTGGTCTAGGCAGGGTCTTGATGGTACCATACACCTTCCACTTAATGATTGTCTTTACTGTGCTCCAAAGGATATTGAAGATGTTTGAAATATTTTATACCTATCCCCTGATCTCTGCCTTTCCACAACTTTATCCCGGAGGTCTTTTGAAAGCTCCTTGGTGCTCATGGTTGAGTGTTTGCTGTGAAATGCACGACCCAGCAAAGGAAACCTACAGGAACAGCTGATTTTATTCTGAAGTAATCAGAATCACTACAATTTAACACAGGTGGAACCCAATTAACTTGGTGTGTGATTTTGAAGGTGATTTGATACACCTGAGCTAATTTACAATTGCTATTATAAAGGGGTGGACACTTATCCAACCAAGATATTGTAGTTTTGCATTTTTAATTAATTTTCTGAAATATAATTTGTTTTTCACCTGGAAGTTGTGGGTTATGATATGTAAATAAAGGTGGGAAAAGTCTGGTTTGATGCAATTTATTTCCAGGCTATAAAGTAAAAAAAAAAGCTGAAAATTTTGAAAGGGGGTGTAGACTTTCTGTACGTATGTACCACTTTTTTTTTTGGTATACTGAATCGAGGCTCGTGAAAGAGCTGACATTTACTTCACAAACAAATCAACCAGACAAACAAAATATATAAAAAGAGGGAGCGGAAGACAAGAGAATGGGAAGCACGCAAACCCTTGAGAGCACACAACATTTAAGAGCAGGAAGATGTGTGTGAGGGAGAGGGCTTGGGGGGAGGAGGCGTGGGAAGGGGGGGGGGGGGGTGGGAGAAGTATAAAACACAAGGACACCAAGGACTTCCAGGACAGAAGTTGGTATTTAAAAAAGTGGAATTGGGGTGAAATTATCGGGGATAGAAAAGATCAAGGTTTTGGATGGGGGAAGATAAGAGATGGTGGTGAACAGCTGTTTTAAAGACCTGGAGGGTGGAGTGGGATTGAAGAGAGTGAGGGAGTTTGTTCCAGAGGTGGGAGAAAAGAGGAATGAAGGAGTGAAGGTGAACAGAGAGTCTTGATTTTGGCAGTTTAACCATAAGAGGGTTGCAGGCAGATCTTGTGCGACATGTAGGAATATTTGCGGGACAGAGCCCAGAGAGAGCTGGGGGGGCAAGGCCAGAGAGGAGTCGGTAGAAGACGGAAAGACCACCAACCTGCCTGCGGTGAGTGAGTGAGAGGCCCTTGGAGTTAGCTTCATCGCGGGAGATTCCAATGATTCTGAATGCTTTGCTTTCAACAGCGTGAAGACGAGCTAGGTGTGAGGCAGGAGCACCAGCCCAGAGGGGAGAGCAGTATTCCATTGAGCTGCGGATGAAAGCCTTGTACGTGGTGAGGAGCTCAGGTGTGCGAAGGAAGGACTTCGCACGACGGAGGATGCCCAGACTGGCTTTGGAGGCCAGATTTGAAATGTGGTTTTCCCAGGAAAGATCATGGCAGATAGCGAGACCCAAAAGTTTGAGTGACAGAACTTCTTGGAGAGGATTATTCAGAAAGTAGATGGGAGGGTTGTCCAGTCGGTCTTTTCGGAGAGACATCGTAAGAGTGTGAGATTTGTCAGGATTGAAAGACATGTTCCACTTGTTTGCCCAGTCTGTTATTTTTTCCAGGTCTGCAGAGAGTGAGGAGGCTGCAGACTGCCGATCTGAGGGATGAAGAATGGAGCGATAGAGAGTAGAGTCATCAGCAAAGAGATAGAGAGGATTTTCAAGAGAGTCGGAGAGATCATTGATGAAGACCAGAAAAAGCACAGGGCCCAGAACACTGCCTTGGGGAACTCCAGCCTGAACAGGAAGAGGAGATGAGAGAAACCCATTCAGGGCCACACGTTGACTACGACTAGAGAGTAAGTCCGCCAGCCATGCGTGGAGATTTCCATGGATACCAACAGAGGAGAGTTTGGTGAGCAGAGCGGGGTGCCAGACCGTATCAAAGGCACGTGATATGTCAAGGGAGACAGCTCTAATTTCCTGTTTGGCATTGAGGACCTCCATCCATTGCTGAGAAAGCAGTAGCAGCATGTCCAGAGTAGAGTGACCAGGTCAAAAGTGACCAGGTCACTTCATCAATGAGCTGAATCATTCCTACCTTCTTATGGGGTCGGCTGGGAAAAGGCTTTAGCCAGTATTTCACAAAGCAGCTGGCCAGGCCCGACGTATTCTTGAAGGTGCAAGGATGTGTAATTTGTTTGGTGCAATTGTAATTTGTGCCGATGATAAGTCACCGACTCTTCAAGAAAAACACTACAATCTTTATCGTGCACCATTCAAAGCAATCAGATGGAACATCCGGTTTAATGTCCATCCGAGGGACGGCATACCATGGTGCCTTCCCTGCGAAACACCAATCCAGATGCGATATCATATCTTATTATTCAATGTAACTCATAGAGGCAGCACAGTACCCAAGCTGCATTGCAATCTAAACCGATACTGTAGTCGCTATTTGCTGAATAACACAAAATCAAATGCTCCAAAAGAACTAGAACGCCACTCAGTAGAGCGCATACTCCCGCCGTGGGTCAAGTTGGAATAGTATGATTTCACAAAAGTTTGAGGGAGTAGTTCAGTGACAACACAAGACAAGACAACACAACACAAGACAGACATGTATTTAGAATATATAGAAGATAATGTTTAAAAAAAACAAGACAATTTCACTTACATTTTCGGATTCAGCGTTCAATTCTATATAAGTGAGTGTATTTTGAGGCATGTGAGACTTCAAATAAAATTGTAAGCCAAGAAAAACGTTCGTTTCATTCCTTAGGGATACAACGTGTAAAACTGGCCCAAACGTCAAAACAAAACTCGCTCATTTTAGGTCGTACAAGCTAATGCGACCACTCATTCTTCTGGGAAGAATCCCGTGCACATGCTGGTCACACTTATAACTCACCTAAGTCTTTATAAGTTCATCAAATACTGACACCGCGATTGACATTCGCTGAGGTAAATGTTGATTTCTTCTGAGGTAAAAACAAACAAACAAAAAAACAGTTTTAAAGCATTATACGTATCAAACGATACATTTTATGAAACGGGGAAACCGAATACACACTTTCTTGGTTTTAAAATGACAGAATATGTCTTTATTAGAAAAAAAAAAAAGAACCTTGAAGACGACGCTGCTTACAAAATACACCGCTCTAACGCATAACCACGAGTTTAAACTACATTTACAACAAATATGAAAACTATTTTCATATCACAATGTTAAATATAGAATATATAGAAGATAATGTTTAAAAAAAATGAGCCCTATCTTCCAATGGTAAAAAAATCCTTCAAAAAATTCCTGGATCCGGAATAATATCCTGAGCTTCACCAAAAGTAATCAATTCTTCCTTATCCCAAGGGCAATCATCCCATCAACTTTCATCCAAATCCGTTCAGACCTTTTCCAGATATCCTGTTCGTTCGTGCACACACACACACACACACACACACACACACACACACACACACACACACACACACACACACACACACAATCGAATGCATTACTCCCTGGCGGGAGTAACAAGCTGAACAGTGAAGCTATAGATGGAACACAAGAGAAACTTCAGCTAATTGAACATCCAGAAGAACAAAAAATAAATGGTGGCGAATGTCTTGCAATGTGTGATCGATACCGATTTATACGACCAGGGAACAGCAACATGTGAATGAGGCATTGCACACCTGTACACATGTCTTCTGAAGTTTCGGTGATACAAATAAACACAAAGGGAATCATTAAACTTTGCTGCAAAAACTAATACATTGAATATTTAAATAAACAAAATTACATTTTCTACGTCCATGGCACAGACACCAATAATAATTGTTTTGATTTTTTTTGTATTTAATTATCTCTATTATTTTTTGTAAATAATAAGTTTTTTTTGTGTTTAAACTTTTGACCCAAAACGAGGGGGTGGAGCCAAAAATGATACGGCTCGTGCACCTTCTTGCAATGTGATGATCATAACCACCAAGTTTGGTGCATTTCTGCAACACCTTTCAGGAGGAGATTGTGTGACTGACGGACAGACAGAGACAGGAGCCGATTCCAAAAATCCCCCGTTTTTCCAAAAAGTGTGAGGATAAACATATTTTAAAGAAACTTTGCACAGCAGATGCAATCAACATTGGGGGACTCATTAAATATGGAACGATTTTTTCGATTTGACCCCCAGTTCATGGCCCAAGGGTCTTTTAAAATCAACATGTGAATGCTGGGAGAAGAAACAGCCAGCTTAACATCCCCTGCAAAGCATAGCACGTTCATTGATCCAACGTCCGGCCTGAACAACACAACGATGACAAGTCTGCAGCTAGGTCAGGAATCCAGCCCAAGCAAAATAAAAACAGGTATGCAATGTCTGAGCCATCCTCCCAGCCCACAGCAGCAAAATAAGAACAGGTATGCAATCTCTGAGCTATCCTCCCAGCCCACAGCAGCAAAATCAAAACAGGTATGCAATCTCTGAGCCATCCTCCCAGCCCACAGCAGCAAAATAAGAACAGGTATGCAATCTATGAGCTATTCTCCCAGCCCACAGCAGCAAAATAAGAACAGGTATGCAATCTCTGAGCCATCCTCCCAGCCCACAGCAGCAAAATAAGAACAGGTATGCCATCTCTGAGCTATCCTGCCAGCACATAGCAGCAAAATAAGAACAGGTATGCCATCTCTGAGCTATCCTGCCAGCACACAACAGGTCTCAACATTAACTCGTTTTTTTCAGCCAGTCAGGTGTCACATGTTACCTGTCTCATCAAACATACCACTTATCCAAGTATTTGTCCTGCGAGCATGTGCGGTGACACCATCATGTTTCTTTGAGGTTTTTTTGAGGTTGGGTCTAAAAGTACCTTTTGAGTCGCTGCTAATCACTGTGGCTTTACACAAAAAAAAACTACTACGATTTGTCAAGTTTATTAAATTAACGAATGATCTGAGGTTTTTCCTTGTACCATGGACAAAATTCACACATTGATGACAAGTCTGCAGTCGTCTGACACACCAGGATGATGGTTTCTAAGTAGCTCCGGATTGAAACCCAGGCTAGATGGCTGAGGTGAGTGTGCATACCTCTAGGCCATAGCGCCAGCCCAAGTGTCTCAGATTTTACAGGAATTTAAAATAAGTGAACTGGAGCAATGTCACTGTGTCGCCAATATGCCTCCGCATAGTCCCACAACAGGTAGATGCCCTCGTTCACTGTCCTAAAAATAAACAAGTTTGATTTGAGCTGTTTTCAGCTGTTTTCAAGTATCACATTTTCCCCCGCAATGACAGGTTTCACATCGATCGGTGAAGCGGTTTCAGAGAAGGGATTTTTTAAAATATCGGCTTTCAAGCTAATATGGCTGCCACACCACGTGACACATGACCTAAAAAAAATGTACACTCTGCATATGTATGGGTAGGGGTTCACGTTTGTGAAGTTTCGTATTGATAGGATAAGGGTCGTTTTGCTATCCAAGATGGCTGACAAACCACGTGACAAAACCACCTTTAGTGGTGACAAACCACGTGACATGAAAAAAAATGTACACTCTGCATATGTATGGGTAGGGGATCACATTTGTGAAGTTTCGTGTTGATCGGATAAGGGTCGTTTTGCTATCCAAGATGGCTGACAAACCACGTGACCTACGACATCATTTTCAAACTACATGCAGCAATGGTGTTACATTAAATGTGTAAAATTTTGCATCAATGGGCTAAGCGATACATATATTTTTTCACATAATATATAATATATATTAAACGATATATAATATATATATATAAATATATATAATATATATATAAATATATATACACAACTTTCAGAGATATAATTATTTAATATTTTCCTTCAATCCAATATGGCTGCCACACCATGTGACCAATGAAGTTTTCGTGGTCATTGCACATCGGATTTTTATGTGAAAAAATAAAAAATATTTTTTCACATAAAACGGCTTTTTTGTGCGCAAAAAAATTATTTTGCTATTTTCGGAGAAAAAAAAAATTTCGCCCTTTTTCGGGAAAAATAAAATAAAATGCCCTTTTTGGTCGAAAATGTCTGGCAACGCTAAAACAAATTAGGGAATTTTTCGAAATTTTTAACTGCGATCGATCTCAAAAACAAAACGTTGCGTCCACTTGCGTGCGTTGCGTCCCCAGCGTGTACAGCAGTGAGGCGGTGTACTACAGTGAGAGAGTGTACACAAAGTGTGAACAAGTCTCCTATCAAGATGAGTGCTGCTCTTCGTGACAAGTGGCTGAAGGAATTCAACGCTGGCGGCGATGGGGCCACCTTCAAGTACGTGTCGAGTGACACGGCTTTCTGTCGAGCTTGTGAAAAGACTTTCCGGCGAAGCAGAAGTCTGAGCTGGCCCAACATGTCCGAGGAGACCGCCACAAGAGCAACTTGGCCTTGAAGAAGAAGAGGACGGTCACGCAAGCCACCATGGAGGACTTTGGTGGCGGAAAGAGGCACAAGTGCGACGTCGTGGCTCGGGAGCTGTGCCAGGCCATGCTGGCCGCTGGCATCCCATGGTCGAAATTCGAAAACCCTGCCCTCCGGTCGTTCCTGGAGAAGCACATCACTCTCCAGATCCCCGATGAAAGCTGGATTCGAAAGCACTACCTCGACAAGTGCTACGACGAGGCCTTGGCGGGGATCCGTGCCGACCTCGGACAGCAGCCCATCTGGCTGTCCGTCGACGAGACGACCGATTCGGCAGATCGATATGTGGCCAACATCATCGCGGGACGCTTGTCCAAGGAGGGGTACTTTCGTCCCCACCTCGTCCAGTGCATGTTTCTGGAGAAGACCAACTCCGGGGAGATCGTGCGCGCAGTCAATGACACGCTGAGCTATCTTTGGCCTGATTTCAAGCCGGAGTGCCTCAAGGTCCTCGTCAGCGACGCCGCGGCCTATATGATCAAGGCCGGCCATGCCCTGAAGGAACTCTTCCCGGACTTGCTGCATGTGACTTGCGTTGCCCACGCGCTCCACCGTGTCTGCGAGACAGTCCGAGAAATGTTCAAGGACGTCAACAACCTGAATGCCACAACGAAGAAGGTGTTCGTCAAAGCCCCGTCGCGTGTTGTCCTTTGGAAGGAGCAGCAGCCCAATCTTTCTCTCCCCCCGGAGCCCATTCTGACTCAATGGGGGACGTGGATCGACGCCGCGGTGTTTTACGCCGAGCACTTCGAGGCCGTCAAGGACATTGTGGACCAGCTGAACGATGACGACACGATGGCAATCCGGAGTGCCAAGGACCTGTTCGGAAAGGTCAAGCTCAGTTTGGTCTTCTTAAATGCCCACGTGTCGTTCATCCCGAAGATCCTTAAGCAGCTGGAGGAGGCCGGCATGGAGCTGGCCAAGGCCTTCCAGCTCCTTGATCAGGCCAAGGAGGAGCTCGAAAAGATCCGAGGCTGCCGTAAGGAGATCCTGCTCACCAAGTTCAAGGCGGTGCTGCAGCGCAATCCCGACATTGGTGTGCTGAGGACAGTGGCTTTCATCCTGGATGGAGATCAGCACGGATCTGAGGTGGTGTGCCGGCTGGAGTCAAGCTTGCCGACATCCCCTCTTGAGGTACTGCCCCATCGTCAGCGTCGACGTGG